>NC_054375.1:108284683-108465571 GCF_017654675.1 Xenopus laevis
TTTGCTTGAAGTGAGACGTTGCATAGAGTGACAGTGGAGCTGGAGTATGTTGTGTGTCGTTGTTTGTGAAGGCATGCTTATCCGTTTAGCTACAGTTTTGTCCTCGCTCACCTTAAAGATAGAGTTTGAGATAGAGTATTTGGTTCAGTTGGGAGGTAGATTTTACATTTGAATCAGATAGCTATACCTTAGCAACCAGATAATAATAAGTTATAAATCTAACAATAATAAAATTGTAACCTCACTGAGCAATAACTTTTAGTATGCTGGGGTGAGTGATCCCCCCAACTGAAGTTACAACACCTAGTGGTAATATAAAACACAACATATGTCAAGACAATAAAGGGATGGGGTAAAACCAAAAGCATGGTTCCAGCCCACAGTTATCTATTTCCAGATTCAAGCAGGAGAGGGTCAGACAGGTAAAAGGCATGTCTATTTAAAGGAGTGGAAAATAGAAGGAAAAGGGGTTAAGAAAATACCATATCTTGGAGTTGTCTAGTCAATCCTGAGTATTATATGACAAACAACAGATTTAATAGAGTAGGATAAGCAGGGGAGGGAGGCCACACATGGGGAAAGTCTAACAGCACCTCCATAATCCATAATCCTGCTATTCCCGCAGTTCCTTATGGCAAGGAATTTTTGCCCATTGGGATATTGTATAATAATTTTGGGATACTGATTGTGACATTTTACTCACACAGTCCCATCAGTTCTGTGAGTTTTGTTTGCCCTTGGACACCTAACACTTATGCCACATGCATACTTATACATAACAGAGATAAAATAAAATAAAAATGTAGAAAACAGCTCTTGTGGCTTCAATGGAATATTTGTGTCAACTTAAATTTGGGCTTGATAATTCAATTATTGTGTCCCCTGCTGAATTTCAAGGAGTGCTGTAATGCATTCAGAGGCTGAAATGTTTAATCTCTGAGTGGGATGGAAACTGTTTTACATGGTCAAAATGGCACACACATAAATGGCTACAGACATATTAAAGAGAGCTCTCTGCTTGTACTAACCCTTTGAACACAACATTTTGCACAGAACAAAAAAGAGCAATGTGTGCAGATTTTGAACTCTGGATAACAGACAATGAGTATAGTGCTTGTTCCAAATCCTTAATTCCCTTACCTGTCAAGCTGCATCTTTGTAGAGAATACATGATGGAAAGTGAAGTCCCATCACAACATAGCACCTGCTGTTTTCCCATCTGTTGAATGTAATATCATCTCCTACTACCTGTTTTTCAGACGAATGGCTAAAGTCCATTCTTCTCTCTCTCTTTCTTTTTTCTTTTGTTCTTTTTTTCCACTATTTTGTATTTTTGTAACTGTATTTAGTGGATGCTGATCAAACAATTCAGAGATTCCAAACCTACACCCAACTTCTGTGCTTTTGAAGATTGGATTGCATTGTTGTTCTTGGTATTGCCGTGGTGGCAGTGTCTTAAACCAATAAAAAAGAGATGTTTGTTGCAGATGAAATTAAATAATTTAAATGGTGTGTAAACTGGTAAATATTGAACTCCTGGACAATAATATGGGCCATACATTCTGTTTTTTATTTACTTATTTCTACATTTTCTTTTTTAATGTGTTTTGCATGATTAGTTTTACAACTGGGATGTTTGGAATTCTAAGATTAACATTTAAAAAGTCTCTTTGGATCTGGGTTTTGGCTGTGTTTCCCTCACTGGTCTTTGAGTTCTCTGTAAAACAGAAAATGTAGTGGAAAAGCAACAACTCATTATTACACATTGAACATCTGTCAAAAACCAAAATGAGGACAATTAACAATAATAAACTTTTCATTTGCATCTTCATAATAGAGTTTTATGTGGAAGGTAACTTTAAAGATTCCACACAATGGCATTCTTAAAATAAGACTAGTATTTACAAAATGAGTCATTTTAGAATCTAGTCATTAGTATTGCTAATGTCATAATTGTCAATATATAAATGCTTTCACACTAACAAATGTCACTCAGAAGAAATTACTTCTTTGTCTGACTTATTTGTCACTGTGCTGTTTTATTGTATACGTGTATCATAGTGTCCCAGTTGCCCAGTAGATAGAATATTATTATATAGCTTGCTGCTATATACAGATATAGGATCTTTTATCCAGAAAACTCAGAATTATGGGATGGCCATCTCCAATAGATTCCATTTTATCCAAATAATACATTTGTTTGAAAATTATTTTCTTTTTCTCTGTAATAATAAAATAGTTTCTTGTACTTAATCCAAACTAAGATATAAGTAATCATTATTGGAAGAAAAAGTAGCCAATTGGGTTTATTTAATATTTAAAAGATTTTCTAGCAGACTTAAGGTATAAAGATCCAAATGACAGAAAGATCCATTATCCAGAAAACCCATGTCCCGAGCGTTCTGGAAAACAGGTCCCATACCTGTACTAGGATAGACCTACTTTATATACTAAGATATATAGCAGTTACATTAATAATAATATTTGCAATTTGCATTGCAGCATTACCCAGTGGCCTGTCCCTATGTCTTCATAGACATAGACATATTTGAATATAAGGGAATATCATAGGTGAAATATTAACATGCAGTGTCACTAATTTTTCAGTAACACACTATTATCGCTATACTCTCACCATTACACCATTAAAATAGTAGATACCCTCTTAGATTATTATTATTACACAAGAGCTGCAGCCTAAATTATATGCCTGTACTCTCATCTGCTGTGGACACGAATCTGATACCTACTAAAATGTATTATATGTCTACAATATGAAGGAACTGGGATTAAGAGCTATTTCCCCTTTTTTTAAGTTTGATAGTGTATATATGTATCATTGCACAGTAGTGGCAGGTTGTTTTATATTTCTGAGCATATGATGGCTTTAAAAACCTCAGAACAGACAAAGAATATCAATACCAATAGGCAGCATGTAGTGAATAAAGTACCCCCTCTTGTAAAATATAAGGATATAAGGATAGTTACTGAGGAGTTCCATGTCCATATAAAAACAACATCACTAAGCTCCGATTATAACCAATGACATCACTAAGCACTGTTTAAAAAAAGATGTAATTTACGGGATATTCATGGCTCTTGTATATTATAATAATATAATACACAAAAGCCATGAATATCTTGTAAATTATATCCTTATAAATGGTGAGTTCTGATGTCATCAGTTATAAACGGTGAGTTCTGATGTCATTTCTGTCACATGACTCACTGAAACTTGTGTATTATAATAAATTAAGTACCCCCAGTTGAAAAATATTAGGATATTAGAAGTTACCTCGGCCTCATGTTTTTATATGGTCATGAAACTCCTCGGTAACTTATAATATCCTCAGATTTTACAAGAGGGGGTACTTTATCCACTATATAATTGAAATCACTGAGACCTGGTGGGATGAAACATGTGACTGTACTGTTTACTTAAATGGTTACACCCTTTTTATGAGGGACAGAGGGATTAACAAGGGTGGAGTAGTGTGTTTGTAGGTAAAGCCTGAATTTAAAGCCATGCACTAAAGAAATAACCATAGCTGGCAGTGGTGAGGGTGTGGAATCCCTCTGGGTAGAGATTTTGACTGGGCAAAAGGTTACAAAGAAAGTTATCATTGGCGTATGCCATAAACCACCTCGTATAAGAGACGAGTATGAAGTCCAGCTACTTTTACAAATAGAAGCAGCTTTACAACTAGGTCAAGTTATTACTATGGGTAAGTTCAATTATCCAGACATTGACTGGGGTAATGGGGTTGCCAAGACAGAAAAAGCTATTAGGTTTGTAAATATGCTGAATGACACCTTTTTATTCCAGCTCGTTAGAACCTACTAGAAGTAACTCACTTTTGGACCTTGTAATAACTAATAATACTGAACTCATCTCTAACATTTGTGTGGGTGAGCATTTAGGGAATAGTGATCATAGCATTGTCTCCTTTGAGATTCTGTTGCAGAAGCAATTCTATAAGGGAGTAACTAAAACAGTAATTTCAGACATGAAAACTTTGACAGTATAAGGGCATCTCTGCAACATATTAGGTGGGAAATGCTTTTCACAGGGTTAAACACAGAACAAAAATGGGAATTCTTTAAAATGCTGCTAAATAAATATATTTGTCAGTATATTCCCCTTGTCCCCTTGTAAGCAAGGAACGTCGTTGCAATGCAAAACCTTTTTGGTTCATTAAAAGTGTTGAGGTGGGTAAGAAAAGACTTGCTTTTAAGGCTTTTAAGGTACAAGGAGGCCAATAAATCATGCAAAAAAGCTACCAGGCAAGCTAAAATAGATGTAGAAAAGGATATTGCAGCAAGCAGTAAAAATTATTTTTTAAAAATATGCGCACAAAATATAGACAAATTTGTCACCAAATATGTTTTCGCCAGTTAACTAACCTACGGTAAATAAAAATTTGCTAAATTTCTTGCGCAGAAATATGTTTTCGCCAGTTATCGCATTCGCTGAAAATAACGCTACGTACACATTAATGCCTGGTTTACTAAACAGCAAAATGTGCAAAAGACAAAATTTACGCAAGAATATTTGCGTATGTAGTAGCGTAAAAGTATTTTTTCGCCAGAAAATTCTCAAGGGGCAGGAAATATCCCATAGTACTTTTTTTTTTACACATTATTCTTTGCTGACAGGAGAGAGATCTGTAGCTATTGCTGACAGGATGTTTTGGCTTCTGCTTCTATCTGTTGCAACAGCAGCAGTTTCAGCTCAGAGTCGTATTATTGGCAGCGGACATCACAGTCCAAGGATTCGTCAGCCTCTATGCTTTTTTGGTTTCATTAAACTGTGCATTTCTATGAAGCAAAGAGATTGACTGGTATCATTTCTTGTTCATATGATTCTATTGGCAGAAGGGTTTATATGATGCATACATGTTTGATTGGTGTTACTCTGGTAATATTGTTGGATGGTATAATCATCAGTCAATAAAGTTTATGACTTTTGAAGATGCATTTCTGGCCATAAATGTCACAGTAAAAATTGCCATAATAACCACGATAAAACAAGACTATTTTATAGCATAAATATTCGCAAAAACGTAATTTGTCGCCAGAAAATTTGCAACTTGCTTAAATTACCACGAACGTATGCTGGTTCATTAACATAGTTACCGCAAGTAGGGATGTCGCGGACCGTTCGCCCGCGAACTAGTTCGCGCGAACATCGGGTGTTCGCGTCCGCCAAATGTTCGCGAACGTCGCGCGACGTTCGCCAATTTGGGTTCGCCTTAGTTGGCGCTTATTTTTGACCTCTCACCCCAGACCAGCAGATACATGGCAGCCAATCAGGAAGCTCTCCCTCCTGGACCACCCCCACACCCCCTGGACCACTCCCCTTCCATATATAAACTGAAGCCCTGCAGCGTTTTTTCATTCTGCCTGTGTGTGCTTGGAAGAACTAGTGTAGGGAGAGAGCTGTTAGTGATTTGAGGGACAGTTGATAGTAACTTTGCTGGCTAGTAATCTACTTGATACTGCTCTGTATTGTAGGGACAGAACTCTGCAGGGATTTGAGGGACATTTTAGGTTAGGTAGCTTTGCTGGCTAGTAATCTACCTTCTACTGCAGTGCTCTGTATGTAGCTGCTGTGGGCACTGCTGCTGATCTCTCATCTGCTGACTGCTGCCTGTAACCCAATAGTCCTTGTAAGGACTGCTTTTATTTTCTTTTTTGTTTTTTTACTTTGCTACTATAAGAGCCCAGTGCTATTAGTCTAGCTGTGTTGGGGAGTGGGACTGGTGTGCTGCTCCTAGTAGTTCAGCACCAACCAGAGTAATTTTTTTTTTTAATATATATATATTTTTTTTATTTTACTTATCTCACTGTTCTTTAACGTGTCCAGTGCTGTTTGCTGTTCTTCATAGTAGTGCACCAATAGTAGTGCACTTGCAGGCATTATTTGCCCAGTGTGTTCTTCAAACAACGGCCACCTAGCTGTGTGAGCTTGTTCACATTCTGTCTAAATATCAATAATAATACCGTCTCCAGAAACACCACCTGAGTGACGTTTTTCAAGCAGCAATAATATATTCCGTATCCACTGCTGTAGTGTATACGTTGACCTTGCAGGCATTGTTTCAATTTGTTTGCCCAGTGTGTTCTTCATTTTCAAACAACTGCCACCTAGCTGTGTGAGCTTGTTCACATTCTGTCTAAATATCAATAATAATACCGTCTCCAGAAACACCACCTGAGTGACGTTTTTCAAGCAGCAATAATATATTCCGTATCCACTACTGTATACGTTGCCCTTGCAGGCATTGTTTGCCCAGTCTTTAACCAAGTGCCACCTAGCTGTGTGAGCTTTTTCACATTCCGTGTCCAGAAACATCACCTGAGTGACGTAGTGTGATTTCTGCCCTTTACAGCACAAAACGCAGCGCTGTGTCAACAATGTATTTTTCAGAAACATTTTTGCCCTTGATCCCCCTCTGGCATGCCACTGTCCAGGTCGTTGCACCCTTTAAACAACTTTAAAATCATTTTTCTGGCCAGAAATGTCTTTTCTAGCTTTTAAAATTCGCCTTCCCATTGAAGTCTATGGGGTTCGCGACGTTCGCGAACCGTTCGCATTTTTGTCCGGAAGTTCGCGAACATGTCCGCGAACATTTTTTCTGACGTTCGCTACATCCCTAACCGCAAGTGATCGCAATGACTTATGAGCGCATAGCTGTTAGTAAACTTAGTCGCTGCGAATATTCTGGCAGAAAAATATTCTCAGGGATAACAATGCGGAAACTTAAAGTCAGATTTACCGGACTTTAGTAAACTAACCACTGAGATTCTGAACTCATATTTTTCGTCTGTCTACACAAATGAGGAACCAGTTAATGAAGGCTTCCTTCTTAATAGTCCTAATTCTAGTAATACAACTAATGATGCATGGTTCACACATGAGGAAATTCAAAAGAGACTAGAAAATGTTAAGATAAACAAAGGTCCGGGGCCGGATGGTATTCATCCCAGGGTACTTAGCGAGCAAATCTCTTTACTTAATTTTTCAGGATTCATTGAGTTCTGGCATGGAGTCAAGAGACTGGCGAATTGCTAATGTGGTGCCGCTATTCGAAACCTCAAAACTATAGGCCAGTTAGTCTGACGTCAGTGGTAGAACAGCTTTTCGAAGGGTTAATAAAGGATAAGATACTGGACTTCATAGCAAATCATAATAGTATGAGTGTGTGCCAGCATGGTTTTATGCATAATCTTGCCAGACTAACTTAATTTCTTTTTAGGAGAAGGTGAGCAGGGACCTCGATTCTGGGATGGCAGTGGATGTGATTTACTTAGACTTTGCTAAAGCATTTGATGCAGTGCCACACAGAAGGTTACTGATTAAATTAAGGAATGTTGGCCTGGAACATAGTATTTGTAGCTGGATAGAGAACTGGCTAAAAGATACATAGAGTGGTGGTAAATGGAACATTTTCTAATTGGACCCGTGTTTTTAGTGGAGTACTGCAGGGCTCTGAACTAGGTCCTTTACTTTTCAGCTTGTTCATTAATAACTTGGAGGTGGGCTTGAAAGTACTGTTTTTTTTTACAGATGATACTAAATTGTGCAGAACTATAGGTTCCATACAGGTTTCTGCCACTTTGCAGAGTGTTTTGACTAAGTTGCAAAACTAGACAGCAAACTGGAAAATGAGGTTCCATGTTGATAAATGCAAGGCTATGCACTTTTGCAAAAATAATATAAATGCAAGTTATACACTAAATGGCAGTGTGTTTGGAGTTTCTTTAACTGAGAAGGATCTAGGGTTTTTTGTAGATAACAGGTTGTCTAATTCTGGACAATGTCATTCTGTGGCCACTAACTCAAGGGATGAAAACATAATTATGCCTCTTTATAGGTCCCTTGAAAGGCCTCATCTGGAGTATGCAGTACAGTTTTGGAGTCCAGTCCTTAAGAGTGATATAACTGAGTTGGAAAGAGTGCAGAGATGTGCAACTAAATTGGTTAGAGGGATGGAAGACTTAAATTATGAGGTTAGACTATCAAGGTCAATGGAATAAAAAGGCACTTGTGAGGGGACATGATTACACTTTACAAGTACATTAGAGGACATTATAGACAAATAGCAAGAGACCTTTTTACCCATAAAGTGGATCACCGTACCAGAGGCCACCCCTTTAGACTAGAAGAAAAGAACTTTCATTTGAAGCAATGTAGGGGGTTCTTCACAGTGAGGTCAGTGAGGTTGTGGAATGCACTGCCGGGTGATGTTGTGATGGCTGATTCAGTTAATACCTTTAAGAATGGCTTGGATGATTTCTTGGACAGACGTAATATCAAAGGCTATTGTGATACTAAACTCTATAGTTAGTATAGGTATGGGTATATAGAATTTTTGCGAATGTATGGAGGAGTGTGTGTATGGATGCTGGGGTTTTATTTGGAGGGGTTGAACTTGATGGACTTTTAACCTGATTTAACTATGTTACTATGTAACTATAATGAATGTTATGCAACAAACATATCATATTGCTATTATGATGAAACACCCATCTTCCTAGAAGATGGAAACATGTTTCTGTTATACTAAATAACAATATAAAGATGGCTATAAGTGCCATGTAACTTGGAAACATATCAAGAAAAGGTACTGGCAAAGTAGGACTGTGGCAAGCGGGCATTGCCCCTGCAAATGGTTAACCTCTATTTGCAACAGTCCTGTTGTGCCAGTATCTTATTTAAAGGAAAACTTTGAAAATGAATATTTAAGCAACAAATAGTTTAAATCAAATTAAGTGGCATTTAAAGAATCTTACCAAACTGGTATATATATAAGTAAATATTTCCCTTTTACATCTCTTGCCTTGAACCACCATTTTGTGATGGTCTGTGTACTGCCTCAGAGATCACCTGACCAGAAATACTACAACTCTAAGGGGCCAATGCAATGTGAATCCTACAATCCCAGGGGGCGGCCCTTATGTTTTAAAATGGCAATTTTTTTTATTTAGGATTACCCAATGGCACATACTACTAAAAAAGTATAATATTATTTACATTTATGCAATAACTTTTTATAGAGACCACCTACATTGTTTGGGGTATAGTTTTCCTTTAAGAAAAATATCGAATGGACAAAACTTCATTCTGGGAGTTCGAGTTGCGAAACCTGAAAACTCGAATTGATCGAGTTTTTGGCAAAAAAAACTTGAATCACCCTAATAATTTGAGTTTTTGGGCAAAGCCCTCCGAAAAAAACTTGAACATCGTGAAGGCTATTAACATCTTCAAATGGTTCAAGGGACCTCTGCCGTTGACCACTACTTGACAGGTTTTAGATGGTGTATTTGTGGATTCAAGCTATTTCTGAGGTCGGGGTATAATAAATCTATCCTGAGTTTTTTTTTTGGGGAGGGGGATCCTGATGAGTATTATAATAAGCACTATTGCTTAACACAGTGTGTTGTAGTGTGTCCTCAGGTTTCTGTGATCAACCATGCTCAGCCACAGTGACCTTTAAATGGTACAATGTATATTCTTTTTAGGGATAAGGGAATAAACATTTCTTGATAAATATCTAGTGATATGCGAATCTGTCCTGTTTCACTTCACTAAAAAATTCACAAAACTACAGGAAACTCAAAAATGTGTTACTATGGGTGACTTTTATGTTACACAACTCTTTTGTAGCAAAATAACTTAGAGTCTTTTGGCGTTTTTTCGTGGCACCTTTTTTCTGCTTTTGAGCTACCAATTAAAATGTTTTCCTTAAACTGGCCATAGACGCAAAGATCCGATCATAACAATCAATGTACGATCGGACTTTCCCATCTCCCGACCCACCACTAACCATTCAGATCAAAGTCTTACCATTCCGACCAAATAAAGTAGTAAAAGAACAGATCAGCCAATGTACTACCTCTGACAGCAATCGTACGATAGTTATGTCTGACAAGTGACAGTCTCCCACTGAAAATCTTATGATTGGCAATACACATAGAGATATTATCGGCAGGCGACCGAAATTTTCTAACCTGTCCGATCGACCAAACGACCAATCTCCGCCGGACGAAAAATGTCGGGACTCTCCACACACGGTCCGAAAATCATACGAATCCACAATTCGTAGTATCGGATCGTTGCTTCTATGGCCAGCTTTACTTTCAAGTTGACTGTGTTGAGTGAATCTGCCATGTTTTGCTTTGTGTCAAAATTCACAAACTACCAAATAGCATTTGAGTCAATGGGAAAAATTGCATGTATTTTTCATTCAGTATATTGCTGCACACATTCCCTACATTGTAAGATGATCTCCTATCCACTAGTAGAATGTCCCATGTTGCCAATTTCTATGATTTTTGACATTACCTCTGGTTGACTCAAACCCAATGTGTAATGTGGAAGGAGATGGGAAGATAATATGACAAGCATTTTGCGTAGAATGCATCATTTTGGTAATGCACAAAGCTCACCACATGGCGAATTTTTGGAGCTGTTTCACAAAGCTTTTCAACTTTGAAAACATTGAATCCCATGCTCTGAGTCATTTCTGAACCCATAAAGTCTCCAAGTGAGACGTTATTTCTATATTCCAAGTGTATTTCTACAGAGCACTTTGTTCTGCTTGCTAAAAACAGAGAGAGAGAGAGAGAGAGAGAGAGAGAGAGAGAGAGAGAGAAAAGCATTTTTAGACGGATGTACCCAAATGTTACCTGATGACATATTGTTTTAAAATAGTAACTACATATTTTAGATTTTAGAGCAAAACTGTTAAGCCTACATTAGGCATTCATAACATATGTTGTTTCATTTTTTTATCCAACTTGACTCACCTTAATTTCATTACCAGATTAATGAACATATTGCAAGCCTAAGGGCTAATCGCCCTTATTTCACAAAAAACAAATAGTACTGGGAAAGGAAAACACATATATATGGATATTTCTATAATTTGGATCATTATACCATAATTCTACTTATAGTCGTTTAAATATTAAATAAACCCAACAGAATTGTTTTGACATCACCAATATGGATTCATGTTGTTTAGTTACTATAATACAAATATAAAGGAAATCATTTTTAAAAATTACAATTATTTGCTTAAATGGACTCTATAGGAGATGACCTTCCTGAAATTCAGAGTTTTTTGGATAATAGGTTTCCAGATAACGGATGCCATACCCATAATACCTTCAGACTAAGGAAAAATAGCCTCAAAAGAATTTGATCAACTTGCAGATACATGCTTCAATTAAACAGATAGTGAAAGTGGTATTTGAAGGAAACTTTATTACAGTGTGTATCCCAAAAGCTGTTATAACAGAACAATACAAGATCTTAGAATTTAATACATTTTAATTTCTTGATTTGCTGTTTGCCATATGGCACTGCTGAGTTCAATATGTTTAAGTATACGATTAGTCAGTGTAAATCTATTAAATTATGACATTGCTTTGTTATTTAAAATGAAAATCTATTTCTGCCCCTTAATCTGTTACACACTAAATTCTGTAGCACTCATGAAAAACATGTTTTTTCTGCATATTAATCACAGTTGAAATCTGTTTCTATTATTGTGCCTTTGTCAGTGTTTGAATGGCATTTAAGCAGTTTATTTTTAAAACATTTGAGAACTACACTTGGTCTGTAATAATGTTATCATTGCATGCTGTTTCACTTCAAATAATAATGGAATTATTATTAAAATCCTGCTATTTTGCAAAAGTTTCTTTAGAAATTGTAAAAAGTACAGTAAAAAAAAGAACCAGACACTTATTTATGGCATAATTTAATGCCATCAGATTCTGTGTGTGCTTTTTCACACAATCAACATTTTAAAGAGCAGTCATTAGTAGCTTCTCGTTCACTTTTTTCAAACAATCCTTTACAAAGCTTTTTTTCTATACATATATATTTATTACATTTAAGTGAATTACTTAGCCTTTTAGCCTAGCGTTTTGGTAACTACTCCCATCCCCCAAATTTGGCAGTTAGTCAAGACCGTGTATGATTTCCCTGTAAAGTATCTTGCACAGGTTAAAGGTATTGAACTACAGTACACTCATTTTTTGTGTTCTTTCCTCTTTTGTCCCCCTGACAGACTCTCCTTGTTGGTTTCTTTTATTCCTGTCAGCCACCTCTCATCACTTCTTCTTCCTTCCTTGATTACGGAGGCTAATCTGTCATTACTTCCTTCCTTCAGCATATTTAAAAAATTAAATAATATTGATAGGTATTATTTTTTTTTTATGGAGAAAAAGACAAAAAAATGTAAAGGGATCATTTACAAAAACTACACATTATGGGGCCGATTCACTAACTTTGAGTGAAGGATTCGAAGTAAAAAAACTTCGAATTTCGAAGTGTTTTTTGGGCTACTTCGACCATCAAATGGGCTACTACGACCTTCGACTACAACTTCGAATCGAACTATTCGAAGTAAAAATTGTTCGACCATTCGATAGTCGAAGTACTGTCTCTTTAAGAAAAAACTTCAATCCCCTAGTTCGCCATCTAAAAGCTACCGAACTCAATGTTAGCCTATGGGGAAGGTCCCCATAGGCTTTCCTAAATTTTTTTGATCGAAGGATATTCCTTCGATCGTTGGATTAAAATCCTTTGAATCGTTCGTTTCGAAGGATTTTATTGTTCGATCGAAAGAATAATCCTTCGATCGCACTATTTGCTCTAAAATCCTTCGACTTCGATATTCGAAGTCGAAGGATTTTAATTCCCAGTCGAATATCGAGGGTTACCCTCGATATTCGACCCTTTGTGAATCGGCCCCTATGTGTAGTGCTAAAAAGGAAATTTTGTATTGCATCTTTTTTGTTCATTCCTAAAAGTCATAAAATTTGCATGTGTCTATAAATGCCATGCATCTGGGCACAGTTTGCATGGGTAATCACCTTGCACTTCCTGTTTATGCATCATTCTACAGGTGCCAAACAGACTGCCTTTTGATGCAAGGTACATCCAGAGAACTATACTTACCATCTGCTTAAAGGGATTCCAAATGCATCAGTTAATAGTGCTGCTCCGGACTTCTACTGCACTAAAATCCATTTTTCAAAAGAGTAATATTGAATTTTGAAATCTGGGCTAGAAATGTGTTTCCCAGGTGTCTCCAGGCATGTGACTTGATAAACTTCAGTCATTCTTTACGGCTACACTGCAAATGATATCACCCCCTCCCCCCCAGCAGCCTAACAACAGAACAATGGGAAGGTAACTACATAACAGCTCCCTGACACAAGATAACAGCTCCCTGGTAAATGTGAGAGTAGCAAACGATAGTAAAAATCCAAGTCCCACTGTAACTCCTTCAGTTATATTGAGTAGGAGAAGCAATAGCTTTTCTATCAGGAAGTGTTGGCTGTTCTGAAAGCACATGCCCAGGTGAATGACCTGTGATGGCTGCCTACACACCAATATTACAGCTAAAAAAAGATACTTGTTGGTTCAGGAATAATATTTTATATGGTACAGTGAATTATTTGCAGTGTAAACAGTGTAATTTAGCAATAAAACCACCATAAAAACCATGACAGATTCCATTTAAGGTTGGTGTTAAATTCAATTTTATACCCCTAAGCATGTCTACTGTTTGTGGCTGCACTTGAATAATGAGCTATAAAGTATTTAAAAAGATTTTATTTACAATATTATGCAATTTAAGAATATAATAATAGGGTTGAAATATTTGTGGTAGAACTTTGCACAGGATACAACATTGTAAACCATTACAGCAAACCACCCTATAATAATGAAGTGGAATTTCTGATTGCAAGTTCAAAAGGCTGCACAGTGGAGTAGGCCTTAATCATGCAAGATTCAGTCACCCAGTAATGCACTGGTATAATTGAACACCCACAACAGCAATATAAATTCTTACATAAATATTTTTGGTTTAAAGTGAAGATTGTAATTAACTGACTCACATATTCATGATTTAATTCAAGGCAAGCAATGCTTTCTTACTGCAAAAGATATGAGTTTCTTTTTGGAAATGAGATCATGCAAGGTAAGAAAGCCTAACATGATCCATCAGCTCATATCTATACTCATTCATCTAAAAGACAGTTTATTTAGTAAAGTTTCTTCCAGCGGCATCCCAAATTCAGGCAGATTAATCAGTATAATCTGTTAGCATCACACATTAAAGTTCAACATAAAATTGTGATATCATTCTTTATTTTTCACCTGTACTGGATGTGTAATTTGTTTTGATTTGTGCTGGTGATTAAACCTGGCTTACAAATACAGTGAGAAATTGCTTAACCAATTCATTATGTTGTGCCAGAGTTCTTGGATCCTGTATGGCTAAATTAGCCCCAAACCATTGAAAAATTGTTTATGTTTATGGTCTTGCCTAGAAATACTTGCTGAAAGAATAAAAATTCTAAAGTCACACATGTTCAAATTTTCCTTGAGCAAGATCATTTTATTTCCCTCAGTCTATACATTTTAATGTTGCCCATTTTTATCTATAACAGTTTTCCTTTAAATTACCATGTACAAACATGAAGCTATAAATCTATTTAGTTTTCAAGTGCTCTCCGAAGCATTTCAACAAGTCAGGTTGAGACCTAGACTCTGAAACAATCATACAAGCTTTTTATTGTTTGAGTGTAATTTTGACAGAGGAAAAATACAACAAGCTTTTCTGGCATTTGCTGTGACTTTTCTAAAAAAAAAAAAAAAAACAGACACAAATTCAGTTTAGATACAAGCAAGAGGAGAGGGTGACATTTTTATCTCTATGATACTTGATCAAGGTGCTGTGTGTATTTGTATGCCTCTGTGCTTAGTTATTAGAAAATCCCTGAATCTTTCCAACTTTATAGTATAACAAAACATTGAACACATATTCAATATTTCACTCAAGCATTTCTGTCTATATATAGTGTACCATTCACATACCATAATATGTTCTACTGAGCCTTCCTGCTTCAGGATCTCCAGCAATATTCACTCTCTCCATCTTAAATAAATGATTATTTATAGCATCCCTGGGCCAATAGCAACACATTACTCTCACATGGCTAGGTTACATTTTAAATAGTAGGGTTAACATCTTTGAACGCCCTACAAAAAGAACTTCCCTCTCATCTAATTTTAGCCCTCAACTGACTTTGACGATGCTTCAGTATTGTAGATATTGCAACTACTGTGAGTGTTTAAGAGATTTCCAGGTCTACTTGGCTTTCTGAAATAATCAAGCTCTGGTGTAGAGACTAGCAAACTGCAGCAGCAAGCATGGAATCTGGTGTAAATCTAGAACAGTAGTGAATCTACTACAGGCTTTGTATGTTGTATGCCAACATAGAGAGGATTATTAGCCATAAAAAGTGACACCAAAGGAGACCCAATAAGAAAGATTTGAATTTAAGGCCCATGGAATGCAGTATTGGAAATAAAATCAAAGTTCAACTACATAAAAGGGAGAATCAGAATATGCAATTACAGAGTTATCAAGAATGTGATCTGTCAGTCATAAAGATTCTTCCGAAGTTAAGTATCAGTAATTTAAATGAGCAGCGTACTCAAGGGAGTTTTTTTTCATAGGGAGCAAACAATGCTAACTCCAAAACTGAAAACTTGCATAAAACAAATGAAAACCAGGCACTACTTTATCCCTGTATTTGGTGCATAAAGTGCTAGCTGTGGCTAATGCTGAGAGCCTGAAGTTTTTTGCTGTAATTCTGGGGCAAATATGAATTATGGGTAAAATATAGGTGGCATATATATATATATTAGTGGAGAGCACAACTTTCCCTTTTTTGCATGTACAGCCGACGTGACGTTTCGGTCCCATCACCGCCCGGGGATCACACAGAAGCGGAGTGCTGCCCTGATCAAGTGTGTGTGTGTTTCTAAGAGCTTTTTGCCAGAGTCAAGAGTGGAATCCCAAACTAATGCAGTAAATAGAAAGTGGTGAGCCATCTGCTGGCATAGGTCTCTCTAGAGAGATAGTTAAGCTCAGGGCTATTTACAGTAGTTGAGCAGCTTTTAGGCTCCACTGAAGAGTATTGGGAGGGAGCCAGTGTGTAAGTTCTTGGGGCTAGATAGTTCCCAACCTGGGGTCCACTCAGAGAGGAGTTCCAATGAAAATAAAGAGAACTCTAGATGGGTTGAAAGATATTCATCTGAGCTAGTAGAAAGATGGCATATTCCTGACAAAAGTTGATAATATTTTGCATTTTATTCAGCATGAAATAATTTCTTATAGCTGTACTGTTACCTTATTTGTTATTCTTTTGCATATACTGTATATGGCAGGTTTGACTTGACCCCAGGACAGAAGCATCATTTCCAGTTTACCGAATGAGACTTTATCTATGACCTACACATCTAGATCTGATTTATTTAGCTTGTTACAGAGATTGCTAGATTAATGAGGAGAAAGTTGTAATGTATAAATGTACAATATGAGATTACAATACAGATTAATAAGAGATTAAAATAAATTGTTAATGGATTAGAATATTGAAAAATGAACTTCCCTAACTCTAACAAGTACAGTTTTAATAACAAGAAGCAAATAACTGAATTTGCTGTGTATGAGGTTAATCAAACAATCGGCCCTACTGCAAAAGGAAATGGACCTGTGTGACTTTTTAATGCTAAGTGAGCATGTTCTATTAATAAGTAGTCTTTACAAAATCCATCTGATTGGATACATTCATGGACTGGTTTCTGATTCCCATACCAACTTGCCTGCATACTAGAAGAGCAAACTTTATCAAGCCGTTTGGCTGAGATAGCTTCCCTTGTGCCACTGTGTGACTTAGATTTCATTCCACTGACATTAATGCTGTGACATGTTATGCCATTTGTTGTCAAAACAAAGTTTGCTCTCTAGATGAGTGATGTTATGAAAAACGGGTCTCTCAGACTTGCACATTGACAAGAAACCTTACACATACAGTATATATGCGAAGGTGGCCACCCTGCAGCTAATAAGTGAAGGGAAAGAAAAAAGGCAAATTGAAAAGCAATAATGGTAAAAACATGTAATTTTTTTTTTTGTATAATCTTTATTTTTATTTGCACATTCAGAGTCAACAACAAAAATGTTATTATAGCTTCATATATCAAGCCATGTTGACAGGCGTAGATTGAACACAAACATATATAAAATAAAAATCAAATCATAATCAAAGGATATAATATAACTGCTAAAGAAATATATTATTAAAGATTCTGTATGCTAGGCCAGTCCACACATTATACATTATAGTTACCTTTACTAAATAGTTTCAGTATCTCTACTGAAACCGGGTTGCTCCTGTCCGATTACATATTTTTAATAGAATCCGATTCCAGAAACATAACCCAGGTAGCCCACGTTTTCATAAAAACCTGTTGTTTATTGTTTACATATGACAACAATTCCTCCATACGCATTATGTGACCCATCTCAGAGATCCATTCACTGAACGTGGGTGGAATCTCAGATTTCCAGTGCCTGGGTATTACAGTTCTTGCGGCTAAAACATGTAATTTTTTATAGTGATTAATATTTTTAACAGTGCTATAAAATACTCAAAATTAGGAAAGTGCTCTGCTCAGCTAGCAAACATAAAGCCTATCAATATAGTTATATGAACAGTGAGGTTTTATATCCTGCTTCACTATTAGGTAAAGTGAACATTAGAATAGTTAGGGTTGCAGTATATACAGTATCTCTTTGCAGCCAGTATAAAATGGCAACTGGTAAACTTAGGGGGTTATTTATCAAAGTCCGATTATATCTCAACATTTTCTGTTACAAACTCTGATCAAATCCGCTTGGGTTTTTTACGCTTATTTGTTATTAAATTTTCCCAAAAATTCGCTTTGCAGGGGAAAAAAAATCAGATTTTCAAGATTTTTTTTTGATTTTTCACCCGAAAACATATGCTTTTTGCCTGAAAACTCCAAAAACTTTGAGGTATTGCACGAAACCCTGTGCACACAAAAAAATAATTGGGACTTCTCCCATTGACTTATATGCAACCTCGACAGGTCTGAGGCGACAGATTTTCTGATTCAGACTTTTCCATTCATGGAGTTTAATAAATTCGAAAATATTTTAGATTTTTTAAGTCTGATTTTATAAAAAAAAAAAAACATGAATTTTTCATGATCTTTGCATTCAGAGTTTAGTAGATAACCCCCTAAGTATAATAGTAAAATCCACTTTTTTCACACCACACTTATAGGGGCAGATTTACTAAGGTTCGAATGTTCAATTCAAATTTGAATGCAAATGTGAGATTTATCACACCTCATCCCTGGAAACTGTTCTATTTCGACTATTCTCCACCTAAAACCTGCCGAGTTCATGTAGAATTCAATGGCAGAGGTCCCTTAAACTATATGAAGATGTGAATAGTAGTGTTGAGCCAATTTGATGCCTCATGGACTCCATGGGAGAAAAAAATGTTGTGCGTCAAAAAGAATTTGATGCGCAAACATCGACGTTTTTTTCGGAAGAAAACTGGATTCAATTAAATTTTTGGGTCAGGACTATTCAATCAAATTGTAGATGTTTACATTTATTCATAAATAACATATCATTCGAATTGAGAATAAAATCTAATTTATTAGAGTTTTAAAAAATGCACATTACGCTAAAATTCGACCTTTGATAAATAATGCCCTAATAATGTGCCTAAAGCTCAGTGCGGTAGAGTCCTGAACAGTGAAGGTTAATATAATTCCTCCTTATCTCACGAGCTCCTCATATATTTCCTCAGCACAGTTAGATGCTAACCTTAAAATCTGAACTCACTATTGGGGCAGATGTATAATGAAAAAGGCTAATACATGTTTCACTTAATTGCTTTGTCAGGGCATCTTAAGTTCTCTCTTGGGCCAGATGGAATAGGAAAATGCCTACTAACAATGTTTGAAATTATAACTTAGGGAAATACACAGCTGTAATTTTTTATTAGTAGAAGCTAAGACGTGGTGTTAACTTCACTGATATATACAGGTATGGGATCTGTTATCCGGCAACATATTATGCAGAAAGCTCAGAATTATGGAAAGGCAGTCTCCCCTAGACTTAATTTTATCCAAATAATCCAAATATTTAAAAATGATTTCCTTTTTTCTGTAATAATAAAATAGTACATTATACTAAGAGATCAAACTAAGAGATACTTTATCCTTATTGGGAGCAAAACCAGACTATTGGGATTATTTAGGGGCCCATTTATTAAAACTCAATTTTTTCTGGTTGAGGTTTTTAGGGGGAAATCTCGAATTTTTTGGTGGAAAAAAAATTCAGAATCCAAATTCTAATGTACGCCATCTCAAACCTGTCTTGGTCATGTAAAAGTCAATAGCAGATGTCCCTGAAGATGTTTTTTGACATCATGATCTGTGCTGGATAATCCGAAAAAGTTGGGGTTTTCGTCCGATTATCTGAAAAAGTCGAGTTTTCGCAGTGAACTGAAAATCTATAACATAGAGTTTTCAGATCGTCAAACGTACGAATTAACAATCGATTTTTTCACAATATTTTGTCGCTCTGATTTTTTTTTGAGAAAAACTGTTGATAAATTTGTTCAATTCTTGGAGGGAAGTTACTGTAGGTTGATTGTTTTCAGAAAAAAATTAGATAAATTTGAGTTTTAGTAAATCAGCACCTTAATGTTTAGATGATTTTCTAGTAGACTATTTTATGCATCATATAAGAAATAAAGTGATCCTGTGCCAATTAAAAAATAATTATACATATCATTATATGAAAAATTGAGTGCATAAAGTGCTACGTTATCACCATGTATTAATAAAAAATGAAAATAATTAAAAACAATTGCATTGTGCCCACTATGTGACATTTACATTATTCTATTGTGGGAACCCCAATTTCTATGCTTTATTATTTTATTACGTATAATTACTTAATCTAATCTCCCTTTTCACATAATTGGTTTAAAAACAAAATCTACAGACCATTCTTTCGTGAGGTAGTATCTATACTATATTAAACTTCATTAAAGATGACTATAGGGTGATTGATATTGTATGATTCTCATACAACCCCCTCCATCAATATCGGAGCAATAACTGGCGATAAATAAAGCACTGATTAGTAAATTTACAGTAAACAGTTCAGGGATAATGAGCTGTTCAAGCCCTTAGGGGTAACGCGGTTCAGTTCATTTGTCCAAAACGCCTCCCTCTAAAGCAACACACAATCAATGTTCCCACCTCGTAAGAAACCTGTAATTCAATCAATGGGCAAATATTTAAAAGAGGAAGCTGGTTGTTTTGCTTGAAGCCAATGTGTGCCACTGGTTGCTTAGAGATGTCCTGTTTCACATCCTTTTTAGTTACCTTTCTTAGTTTTGGGTCCAAAGCTGCTCTGATGGTAGAACGGTGCATACTAATTCAAATAAATAGTACAAAAGCCCATAACGACACTTTATAATATATACAACATTCGGAGACATGCATGTAAGCCTGTGCTTAATCGGATATGTCTTTCCTGTATGTGAGTAATAAAATGTATTCCCTGTAATATACAGTAGTACACCCCCACCTTACCCGTTCCGACTTGTGGAGTGTATTTGTTCATGGATCC
Organism: Xenopus laevis; assembly: GCF_017654675.1. Lineage (NCBI taxonomy): Eukaryota > Metazoa > Chordata > Amphibia > Anura > Pipidae > Xenopus > Xenopus laevis. The sequence goes on from NC_054375.1 coordinate 108,305,248, forward strand.
ATGAGGGAGAGGCGTTCTTTCAGATTACTGTTTCTCCTATGACCAAACCGTATCAGTCTATACAGTAACTGATCGATGTCAGCTCTCCATCTGTTTTCACAATGTGCCAATACTGCAATATAGATTTCTTTATCAACTGGGTACATGAATCATATGTGGTCACATAATACTATGAATCATTCCCGTTGTCCTTTATTCTCCTTGACCCTCTTATAACTGCTTCCCGATCTAGAGACATGGCCCATGTTTTTGTGTCTATAATCAGTTTAGCAGGATACCCTCTCTCTAAAAAGTGCTTTGCCATAGCTTCTTAGAACATAATCCTCTCCTCCTCTTTGCTTGTCACTGGACCACCCACAACATCTGTAATCTGGGTACAGAGTTCAGTAGGTGTTGGGGGTGGCTACTAGTGTAATGTAACAGTGTATTCCTGTCTGTGGTTTTCTGGAAAATCCTGGTGTGTAGTTGGTGCAACTCAGAGTCCTTATATAATGTTACATCCAAAAAGTCAATACTACATGGATCTTTATGTAACGTGAATCTGATTCAAATCGTTCACAAAAGCGACAAGATCCTCGTTGGGTCCATACCAGAGAAAAAAGAGGTCATCTATATACTATCTGTAGTACCCACCATATTTGCGAAACAATAGATGACTATATATATACTGTATGTTGTGTCTCGTACCAATGCATAAAAATGTTAGCATATGTGGTGGCCACATTAGAGCCCATTGTTGTCCCCACTAACGGCACAAAAAAGTGTTCTCAGACGTTTATGCAATATAAACTCCAAAAGCAAAATCACAAATTCAACTGCTGGACCACCATATTCAACATTGTCACTTAAAAGATCTCTTGGAATGCATGTGTACAAACCATAAACATCCATAGTGACAAAATAAAAATTTATATTTGCTAGGTCTATGCTCTGGATCACTTTTAGGAAATCTGGGGTATCCTGGAGATAAGAACTCGATCCCCTTACCAGTGGTTGCAGGAGTAAGTCCACATACCTGGCTATTTGTTCAGTTAAAGATTCCCTAGCTGATAAAATGGGCCTGCCGGTGGTTGTGATATATATATATCCATTATTATGAAATAATTCAAATTTTTTTTAAAATATAATTTTTCTTTGAACAGATATGGGTTCCGATATCTAGAATGCTCCAAATTACAGGAAGGCCATCTCTCATAGACTCTATTTGATCAAAATTTTCAACATTTTTAAAAAATGATTTCCCTTTTCTCTGTTATAATAAAACAGTTGTTTATTCTTTTTCCAAACTAAGATATAATTACTCATCACTGAAGCAACAGCAACCTATTGAGATTATTTTAATGTTTAAATAGTTTTCTAGTAGACATAAGGTATGAGGTTCCAAATTATGGATCTGTTATCTGGAAAAAGCCCAGGTCCCGAATATTCTGGATAACAGGTCCCACACCCGTAGTAAACAGTACATTGTACTTGATCCCAAACAAGTTATAATTAATCCTTATTGGAGGCAAAACAATCCTGTTGGGTTTATTTCATGTTTTAATGATTGTTAGCAGAATCAAGGTATAGTTATTCAAATCACAGAAAGACCCCCTCATCCGGCAAACCCCAGATTCTGAGCATTCTGCATAACAGGTCCCATACCTGTATATCATTAAATTAGGATTAGTTCTCAAAGTATAGCTTTTTATTAGTGATGGGCGAATTTGGGGCGTTTCGCTTTGCCGAAAAATTCACTAATTTCCCGCGAAATTCATGAAACGGCAAAAAATTTGCGAAACGGTGTCCATTTTTTGACTGGCGAATTTATTCACCGGCGGTGAATCACGGGAATTTGCCGCAAATTCGCGCCTGGTGAATACATTCACCCATCACTACTTTTTATATCACTGCTGCTTCTTTTCTTCTAATAATTAATCAACCATGTTTGACCAAAATTAACAAGTAGTTCCTGGATTTCTATTCACTTAAAAAATCCACTGATAATGTCACATATGACATCATATATTTTTAAGTTATGATATTGATAAGAAATTTACAGATTTGAGACTAACTAATTACCCCAGTTCTAAATTTAGTCCATAATCAATTTAATATACAGATGGCATATTGCCCCCATAATTAAATTTTTATATAAATACACTACTAGAATACTAGATATTGAAAGAATAAACTGAAGGACCTTAATCACACAAAACTCTTTTAGTGTTGAAATTAAAACAAAACTGCACAAAAACAGGAAACTCCAATGTTTGCTTATTTATGAAAAACCCTAAATGTGAAAAACTCAATTAAATGCAATTAGTAGGAAATAGGGATGTAGCGAACGTCGGAAAAAATGTTCGCGAACATGTTCGCGAACGTCCGGACCAAAATGCGAACGGTTCGCGAACGTTGCGAACCCTATAGACTTCAATGGGAAGGCGAATTTTAAAAGCTAGAAAAGACATTTCTGGCCAGAAAAATTATTTTAAAGTTGTTTAAAGGGTGCAACGACCTGGACAGTGGCATGCCAGAGGGGGATCAAGGGCAAATATGTTTCTAAAAAATCCATTGTTGACACAGCGCTGCGTTTTGTGCTGTAAAGGGCAGAAATCACACTACGTCACTCAGGTGGTGTTTCTGGAGACGGTATTATTATTGATATTTAGACAGAATGTGAAAAAGCTCACACAGCTAGGTGGCAGTGGTTTGAAGAACAGATGCAGATGAGAGATCAGCAGCAGGACAGACAGCTGCCCACAGCAGCTACATACAGAGCACTGCAGTAGAAGGTAGATTAATAGCCAGCAAAGCTACCTAACCTAAAATGTCCCTCAAATCCCTGCAGAGTTCTGTCCCTACAATACAGAGCAGTATCAAGTAGATTACTAGCCAGCAAAGTTACTATCAACTGTCCCTCAAATCACTAACAGCTCTCTCCCTACACTAGCTCTTCCAAGCACACACAGGCAGAATGAAAAAACGCTGCAGGGCTTCAGTTTATATATGGAAGGGGAGTGGTCCAGGGGGTGTGGGGGTGGTCCAGGAGGGAGAGCTTCCTGATTGGCTGCCATGTATCTGCTGGTCTGGGGAGAAATGGCAAAAAAAAGCGGCAGCTAAGGCGAACCCAAATTGGCGAACGTTGCGTTACGTTCGCGAACATTCGGCGGACGCGAACGGTCGATGTTCGCGCGAACAAGTTCGCCGGCGAACAGTCCGCGACATCCCTAGTAGGAAAAACTCAAATACTCAAATTGAGTGCAAACCACAGAAAAAACTTTGAAAATCATGAAGATTAAAAAATTCTTCAGTGATTCAAGGGACCTCTGCCATTGACTTCTACATGACCTTGACAGGTTTTAGCTGGGGTATTTTTTGGATTCTGGTTTTTTGCAGCTTGAAAAATTTGAGTATTTTTTTATTTTATCCAGAAAAATGCTATTTTTTACTGAAACTTCTTCATTTAATCATAGTAGCACAGCCCATTTAATCTTTCTTTTTTTTCTTGTACATTCTGTGTTCCCTCTTTTATGATTACTCTGATACTTGTTCCATTGCAAGGAAACATGCTATGATTAATGTGTCAAACTGAATAATGTGGAGGAGACTGTTCTTCATGCTTAAAAGTTGTAAGTACTGCAATATTGGGATATATGTCAAGAGAAAAACAAGAAACCTTTCAAATCTAACAATTTTATCTAAAATGTTAATGACTTTGTGAAGGCAAATTAAAGAAAAAAACATAGATTCAAGGATAGCCTTTTTTAATAATCAAACCTGCAATGTAAATAGACACATTGGTTTTCATTGGTGTGTTTTGTTCTATTAAATAACAACGCAAAAGATCCTCTGGGACCTAGAACCTATTGCGCATGAAGAAGGGCGAGGTATTTTAATTAAATATAATGATTTTCTTACTCTTGGGGGAAGAAATAATTAGCTGAATAGAGAAAATTATTTGACCGGAAAGCACTTTTAGCAGTTGAGAGTTGTGTATCATTGAGAAGGCAGCAGATATATCTTGATTCTTTGTTACCCTACATCGCTATACAAACATCATTGTGTGGAAAAAAAAAAAACTTAATGATCAGTACAAAAAAATTCATCAGATGTCCTACGTAAATAGGTCATGAAATCTGTCATCTGTTACTGTGAACTGGATGGTTTTGATAGGGCATTACAACAAATGGAGCATTACATGTTATTTTAATTTGTGAGCAGCAAGGAAAAAACAAACTTTAATCACAATGGGGCTGCAATTGAATCATTGCTGTAAGGAAAGGAGGCTTGACTTTATCACAAAATAGACAATAAAGGCTTCATTTTTCTGGAGAACAGTAATAGAGCAACAGAATTGATTTTTCAAAACATGTAGAGCAATCTCTCAGATTTGAGGTTTTGTGAATAATGGAAGCTGTGTGGCAATTCAAAGGTGACATTGCATCTTCGAGATAGCATGAATCCCAGCCACTCACAAAATGAAACTGTGTCAACTCCAGACCGGCAACAAATTATCATTTAAATGTAATCAATATGCAATGTTTTACTGGCAGCAAATGCACTGCAATGACTGAGCTGACAAATCTCATAAAATGTCTTTTGCCACACTAAGTATTACACCTTGTTACCTCTTCTAAAAAAATGCAATTGAACATATTTTCATTTGCTGAAATTTGTGTTATTTAAAGTACGAGCAAGGTAATTTACAAATCTGTTAGCCAGAAAGGCTAAAGCAAAAATTGTATTGGTCCTAAAATTGGTGAATATTAAAGGGATACTGTCATGGGAAAAAACATTTTTTTTCAAAATGAATCAGTTAATAGTGCTGCTCCAGAAGAATTCTGCACTTAAATCCATTTCTCAAAAGAGCAAACAGATTTTTTTATATTCAATTTTGAAATCTGACATGGGGCTAGACATATTGTCAATTTCCCAGCTGCCCCAAGTCATGTGACTTGTGCTCTGATAAACTTCAATCACTCTTTACGGCTGTACTGCAAGTTAGAGTGATATCACCCCCCTCCCTTTTTCCCCCCAGCAGCCAAACAAAAGAACAATGGAAAGGTAACCAGATAACTAGAACAACACTCAATAGTAAAAATCCATGTCCCACTGAGACACATTCAGTTACATTGAGAAGGAAAAACAGCAGTCTGCCAGAATGCATTTCTCTCCTAAAGTGCAGGCTCAAGTCACATGACATGGGGCAGCTGGGAAATTGACAAAATATCTAGCCCCATGTCAGATTTCAAAATTGGATATAAAAAAATCTGTTTGCTCTTTTGAGAAATGGATTTCAGTGCAGAATTGTGCTGGATTAGCACTATTAACTGATGCTTTTTGAAAAAAACATGTTTTCTGATGACAGGATCCCTTTAATCAATTCACTAAAGGGATGTCTTTTTTTTTTTTGTTAGTGCTGCTGCACTAACTATTATAAGTATCAATGATTATTATAAGCATAACAACCCTTCACATTTTAAATGTTGGTATTGTCTGCAATTTTTTGGGGTATTCAAGCCAAATATCAAGACTAAAATGGAGATAACATTAAGGGGCTTTTTTATTAGAACTATTTTTTTATCTGTTCGAGTTTTTGAAGGAGAAAACTTTGAATTTTTTTTTAAAAAAATTGAGATTTATTATACCCCAAAGCTGGTGAAAGTCTGAATCCGAAAATACTCCAGTTAACATCTGTCAAGGTCATCTATAAGTCAATGGCAAAAGAGGTCTTGATCTGTGCTGGGTTTCGTACAATAATCTAAAAAAATTGGGGTTTCAACAACTTTTTCAAACTGATTATTTGATAAATGAGTTGAATGAATGCATGGGAGTTAGGATGAGTTTGTTTTAAATATTTTCAGTTTTAGTAAATCTGGCCAACATCAAAGTTATCCCTGGTCTGGCCAGGTCTATGCTCACTTTCATTTTATTCATTTAGGGGATTATTTATCAAAGTACGAATGTACCTCAACATTTCTAGCCACAAACTCCGATGGGTTTTTTCGGCGTATTTAGATTTTCCTGAAAATCTGATTTGCGGGAATACATCCGGTTTTCACAATTTTTTGGGGATTTTTAACCCGAAAACTCAGATGTCTTATGCTTTTTGCCCGAAAACTCTAAAAACTTCGGGGTTTTGCACGAAACTCAGGGCACATCAAAAAATTATTGGGACTTCTCCCATTGACTTATATGCAACCTCCACAGATCTGAGATGCCGGATTTTCTGATTCGGACTTTTCCATTGTCGGGATATAATAAATTCCGAAAAATTCTTAATTTTTTTAAAGTCAGATTTTATACGTAAAAAGTATTGATTTTTGCTTTCGGAGTTTAGTAAATAACCACCTAAGTATTCTACTCCTTCATTATACATTTTACACAGGAAATACATTTCAAACAAACACTGTTTTGTTTACAGGGGAGGGCATTTTTATGTCCTTAATATATTGATGATGGGTTGACTGCAGAGGACATATTGCCTTTGTCTATATATATATATATATATATATATATATATATATATATATATATATATATATATATATATATATATATATATATATAGACATACATATATATTTAAGTAGATATATATTTTTCATAAGTATGAAAAAAGTTTAACATATACTTTTAGTAACACTGGGCAAAGGATGATAGAGCCTCTACAAAGGTTGAGAGCAGAAGGCAAGTCCTTTAATTGCTAAGAAAAAAGAATAGTACTTGACAATATTGCTGACAGGGTTTTGGTTTGGTGTTGGTTTAACTGGAGGCCTCTCTGAAAAGAGAATCAGGCCAAGGATAGGGCCTTGATCCCAACAGAGAGTTCAAGCAGTCAGGAGGTTTTATCCAAGAAAGAGACAGAGAAGAAATGGTTAGAGAGTTATGACTGGATCCAGGAGAGTGCTGTACCCAGTATGCCAAGAAAGAGAAAGGTGTCAAAGCAACAGAGAGGTTGAGAAATATTGAGTTGGTGAATTGTCCTTTAGAGGCTTATCTGTATGTCTGCACATAGTTATTGCACTCCAATTGTTTCCTTGGCATCCTTGCAGTTTATAAGTCTACATCTCAACCTTGCCCTGCAAGAATTAAAAGAATTTAGAACTTAGCTTTTAAAAGCGTCTGTGTTCTGATGCTATGCACCTTCTTCAGCTGCATAGTCATAAAAGGGAAAAGGTACAAGCTAATTCCACCACCAGTCTTAAAATTGCAAAGTAAAAGGGATACATTTTGGCAGAAGAGTTCACATGGCTAGAAAAAAAGAAGGAAACTTTACTTCAAGGCAGTTTGTTAAATAAACAGAAATAGTATAGATAAGAGCTGTTCCAGTTTTCACTGAAAAATTATCAATTCTGTTTTTGTTATATAGGTATGGGATCTGTTATCTGGAAACCTGTCATACAGAAAGATCAGAAATATGGATGTCTCCCATAGACTTTATTTTAATCCACAATTTACATTTTTTTTAAAAAACAATTTTCCATTTTCTTGTAGTAAAAAAACAAAACTCTGTATTTTATCCTAACTTAGATTTAATTTAATCATTTATGGATGTTTAACAATGCTATTGGGTTTGTTTAATGTTTAAGTTATTTTTAGTAGGCTAATGTGGTGATTCATATTACCTGTACTCTATTTGAAATGGAGTTGATTTATCCGGATTGAAAATAGAAGACAATATAATTTTTTTTTTAATTATTTTGATAAAATGAAGTCTATGGGAGATGGCCTTTCCATAAAGTGGAGCTTTCTGGATAACTGGTTTCCTGATAATGGATCCCCAATATACATTTATTATGAAATTGTAAAATGGTAAATAAAGTTTCAAAAGAACTTATATTGTAAGTCAATAAATAGGGTGCTGATCCGAATGGTGGTGAGTAATTCAGCCCTCAATCAATATCCATCCAACCATATATTGCAATATATTTAAGATGGCCAACTATGTCAAAGTCATCCCATATCTGGCCAGTCCTATGCTCAATTTTCATCTGATTCATTAAGAATTCTATTGCTTCATTATACATTTTACAAAGGGACTAAGTTTTACCTGCAACTTACTAGCTGCTTTCAAAGTAAAACCCCCAAACTTGGCTGCCCTTTTATTAGACACCAGTGGGATCCCCTGACTATAGCTGGCCAGATATGGGATGACTTTGACGTAGTTGGCCAGCTTAAATATATTGCAATATATGGACAAACAATCCCTGTTTTGTTTAAAGGGTGAGGCATTTTTCAGTAGCAGTATGCACAAAATGTCTCTGTCTTAAATATATTGATAATGGGTTTAGTGCAGAGGACTCTTGTATTTGTCTATATGTATTTTGTGGTCACAGCCTCATTGCACCCCCGCCTAATGGTTTTAAAAAATAGTGGTGAGCACAACTTTCCCTTGTTTTATATATATACATATATATATATATATATACACATTTGTTTCCCCTATATGTAATATAAGGCACTAAGTTTGACAAGGAGCAGTAACCCATGACAAATAATAAGCATTTAAACAGGTCACCAGTTATTTCTACCTGCTGATTGGTTGCTAGGGGATACTGCCCCTGGGCAAATTTAGTTCCTTTTATTATATATTTTATAACCCAATATATGTTTTATGAGGGTTATGGCAGCATCACTGTCTGCCAATATGTGCAGCTAGTTCAATGGAATGAGAAGCTATGTTGCTGGCTGCTGTTGGTGCTAATAGTAGAAACAAATGGAAAATAAAAACATTAAACTCCATTTGTCTCTTCATATAGCCTTACCTGCACACTTTTGTTCGATGATCCAGAAAATTCTCAATTGGTTTATTTGGGCCTGCAAACCCCCCAGAATAGCTTTTAAATGTGCACAATTTCCGAGACGTTCCGGAGGGCTTGGCATTCCGAATATTAAAATGTATTATCATGCGTCAATGTTAGAAGTGGTTATACGATTACATTCCCCACCTGCTTTACGGAATTGGGCTGATCTGGAGGCTGACTGTGCTGAGGATGGCAGGTTGACACAGTTGTTCTGGCTTTCCCAACGGTCTAGACCCCCAATTTAGGGTTATTACCAACAACTAAAGTCCTCCTACATATTTGGGATGTCATGAGACCACGTACCAGGATAGAATATCTTTGTAACGTAGCATGGAATGGTAAAGCAATTATATCGGACTGCTCTCAACAACAACTTCAATTGCCAGAGGACTTTAAATACCCTTATATGCTAAAATGGGAGGAAGATCTGCAGACCCAATTCACGTCTCACCAATGGCAGAAATGCCTTACAGCTTCGAAGGGTGCCACATGCTGCACTAATCATGTGGAAATGCATACAAAAGTAACACACCGTTGGTACCTCACTCCTCAACGTATAGCTAAAATAGCACCCCACCATTCTCCGTTTTGCTGGAGAAATTGTAGTGGGATTGGCTCCCTATTGCACATGTGGTGGCTGTGTCCCACAGTTCAACCGTTCTGGACTGAAGTATTTGCATTGATTAAGGATAGACTAGATTGTGACCTTCCTTTCCAGCCCCAAATAGGATTGCTGCAGATCTATCCTGATAACTGTTCTTATGATAACCCAAAGTTGCTATTTCAAGTGTTCAATACTGCGGTCACCCTAATTGCGAGGACTTGGAAGCTTAATGTGACCCCTACCATATCCTGTTTAATACAACAACTGGATTCGAGGGAAGTTATGGAGCGCTTAGCAGCAGGATCCATAGAAGATAAGCTTAAATGTGCTCAGATATGGGATCTGTGGCACCCCACCACAGCTGATTGAAACATCGTATCTGAATAACTCTATTACTAGGGCTTACCTAGATCTGATAAAAACCCTACCCTATTGTGATTTCGTGCTCAGTTAATTATTTGCCATGTACTACCGTGAATTCTTTATTTTCTTTTTTGGTTTTATCATTCTTATCTTTTACTTTTCTTAAGTTACCTCAATCTGTATAACTTACAATGCTGATATGTGGGTTATTTGTAAGCTTTTTAATGGCAACGTTTCAATGTAACTTATACCTTTATTGCACAATAAACCTGCAAATTGAAAAAAAAAACTCAATTTGTATATAAACTTCTTGAAAGTCTTACCAGCCTCCTCATGGTGTTTCAGGAAAAAAGCGGCATCCATTTAGATGGGTTGCAGTTGTAGCCCCTAGTCTCTTTTAGCTTCTTTGATGCTTCATAAATTTTATATGGCAGATCCATTATCATTCTTTACTGCTATCACCATTGCTGTCAAAAATGGCATCACGTTAATAGCATCAAAATCATATAAATATGATTGCAAGCCAATTGTCCATTTCATTTAGATTTTGTTTTTACGCATCTGTTGCCTGAACATAAAAATACAAGTCAGAAGTTATTTTTTTTCTCTTTGATTCACCTTGTTAGAATGGTTCCAAATTTAAAACTTTAATTCTACATCAGTTTGTATTCCGATATAAATAGATCCTTTCATTTTAAAGTATTTTAATTGAGTTTTCCAGTAAACATAATATATTTCAAATCATCTTTAACTAAGAAGACTAGTAATTTAAATTCAATAAATTAAAGAATTACATGTACAACAAAGGCTACCTTTATGAGTACTTAAATAAATCACTTTTGTTTCTTATACGCCTGTTTGGGAGACTGCTTTCTGATTGCCTGCCCTTCATCAATACGGTTACATGTAAAACATGTATCATGTGACATTGTTTTGTTTCTCAATATCAAAGTTAGAGAATTGTAAATGCTAAGCCAACAACAAATAAACCTGCTCTATAGAAAGGACCTATAAGTAAATGAGCTGCATCTTCCCTTGACCTCATTTTTTCCTAGTGAACAGAGACATATTTTTCAACCAGTATTTCATTAACATCATTAAAAACACTTTTTAAATTCTTAGTTGCTCAGACAGACCGCCTTCAGAGAAATAAGTAGACCTTTTATTCATATATGTTAACCTGTATTGTTTGTTTCTAGCCGTAAACTGGATAAATTGGTCCTAAAAGCAATTGCCTCCTACAATACTTTGTAAGGAGATATTATGTGATTTGTAGTTGCTCTGTTCAAATTACAGTTTGAATCCATTTCTATTTACAGTATATAAAGTGTCTCTCTACTGTTAATCTTATTAAATATTGTGCAGTTCTTACTCTATAATCCAGGTGATAAAAAAACTCAAAGTAGACGGCACTTCTGGACAAAGTTTAATGTAGCAGGTTGCTGGACAGAAATCTAACGCGTTTCGGGATTAAATCCCTTAATCATAGGTTGCTCATGCAGGTTTATGATAGGAAACAATAATGTATCCATATGTCAGTAGTGTATGTTATATCATGCTGTCTGTGGATATATTACGTTTGGAGAGGAAGTGTCCCCTATATACGATCATTTATTAGAGTTCATAATTTCCATCCCATGAAAGGCTAATAGGAAGCATGAATGCAGGGGAAGCAGGTTTCGAACTGTCACAGGACCAGTGCTGTACCCAGCAGGTGATTAGATGACAGAGTTGGACTGGGGTCAATAAAACCACAAGGTCCCACAGGTACACAATTCTATTACTACTTAAATGAAGGGAGACATGTTTGTCACTAGATAGGAAATTATGTATTCATAACATTTGCTGTTCAATTTGAATGAGGAAGCACACCTCCCACTGGCATCCCCCACCCTCTCTGGCACTCCCCCCGGCACCCCTCACGAGACCCCACACCAGCTGCACCCCCCTGCCAGCACGTACCTTGTTTTCTCTGTATGTGGCAGTGGCCAAGATTGTATCAGGGAGTAGCGGCAAGTGCATTTAAGGCAGCAGTGGCAGCGGGTCTTGGCCCAATCTGACCCTGTCCAGAATTCCCACAGAGGCCTGAGTCAATCCACACAGCATATCACTCTCATGAACACACAAAATGACATAAACCAGACATCCATTGTTTCCATTTAGCATGGAAGTACAAGTAACATTTTGATGCACTGACTGCAATTATATCAAGTGCAACTCCCCTATTGACCGAAATAAAGCTGAAATTATGGGGATGACGCATAAAGACCAGAATAACTGCCTATTTAACTACATTGGATTTGTGCAACCTGGAGGAACTATTCATTCAAGGATAGTGGTACTGTATACAAGCTTATCTATGACTTGGGTATATTCATGGACCATCAGTGGGACACTCTAGGTAAATCCTACCAGTTGGTGGCATTCATTGTTTATGAACCTCTACTTAAAATGGCACCTACTGCACAACTTGTACTGATTGCAGAATACAATTACTTAAAAATTATATCCCTGACCTCCAATTTCCCTTGCCTGAAAAATGCCATTTATGGCTATAGGTTAAGTCATCCTGTTACAGGGCTGACCTGAGAAGCAGATCTGCAAGTAGCATGCTTGGCTAGAGTAGAGGGTGTACCTAAATAGTAGTATATTGCTTCAATCCTTTGGAAATAGGGCCATTATTTCAGGTTTAGTTTAGATGAGTCTGTGAGTACTTGCCAATTGGTTTTACAATTTGCAACTACATTTTTTGTTATTTCAGTAGAAGCAATCACACATCAATAAATCTGCATTCTCACCATTTATCTAAATTAATGGTTTGTTAAATCAGTTATTTTATGAATCTAGAAAAGTTCAGCTCAGAAGCAATTGCATAGCATGCGTTTCTGATTCCTGGAACTCCATTTGCATTTTATGAAAAATAAATGGCATGTTTGCCAAAAAATGTTATCTTGTCCTTCAGATCTTAATTGTTTTTTACAAAAAAAGCTGCTATCAAAGCAGATAAATATTTTCTTTAAATATATAGCATTTTTTTCCTGCAGGTTCAATCATTTATTTTGTACGCCTATTTGTTCTTATGTTTGCTAAACATTTTGTGGTACATGTGTGTTCAGCATGTTTTATAACCCAGGAAAATTGATACCCAGATGTTCACTTACAGTACATTAGTATTCACTGGAGTCTTCATTAAATTGTTATCTGATTTTCAGAAATTACATTTTGTGTTAAAGATAAAATGACAAAGAATAGCAACAGTATGTTTCTCCTCCTGAATCTGTAACCAAGGAAAGAAAGAATAATTTCGGAAAATTAGAGTTGTTACGATGAAATTACTCTGTCCTGTGTTGCATGCAAAATGAAATCTAATACTCTGCTAGTATAAATATGGCACGTCATTTCTTGAATACAGAAAAATCTGTCTTAAAAAATGAAGAAGAAACTAGGGCATCTGATTTTATATCCTCAATGTAATTTGCATAATTTTAATTATCCATTGATTCTACCATTTATAAAAACCATGTAGTCTAGCATTTTTTTCTTCTATGATGGAAATATGACTTTGGCCACTCCAAGAAGCACTATCAGTTCAAGGATATCTGGGCTGTTATTATTCTTCTAATTCAATTAATTATATTTGATTGTAGTTACAATTTATTATAAGTAATTTAGACATCTGTTTATTAAATTCATTAAAATTAGCTCATATGATGGCGTTCTACAGAGCTTATCTGTTATCTGCTATATATATTTAACCCGTGCCTTTTAGCCATATTTAAATTACCTCCATTACCACAAAACAGCTTGCTTTTATATATACTGATATATATATTGTATATATATATATATGTGTGTTTCTGAAGCATACATGCCAGTTCAGGGCAACAGTACATTGTGTTTTAATTAATTTAAAACATTTTCATTTTTGGTACTACTGTTCCTTTAGAATTGATTGAATGGGGAAAAAGGGAATTGGATCTCTTGTTTATCAAAATATAGACACTCCATATATATAAATAGAAAGAGAGAGAGAGAGAGAGTTTTTCCATAATATGGATTATCATACTTTACCTGTAATAAAAACATCTAAACATGAAATAAACCTAAAAGCATTGTGTTATTACCAATATGTATTTACAGTTGAATGCAAATGTTTGGGCACTCGTGCCAAATGACATATTTAGTTGCTTCTGTAAAAAGTGAAAATTAGTAACCAAGTACTGCTGGAATAACTGTGGTAAAAAGCAATATATTTGCAAATGTAAGTGCATTTTATTTCCTGAACTTAAACACATAGAACAAAGTAATTGTGGCATGTTCAAAAGTTTGGATACCCTAATAAATCAGCCTCTTGGCAGTCATATGGGAGTTGCTTTTGCCTTTCTTGCCTTTTCTTTGCCTTCCTGGTCTTGCCTTGACTTTCACATTTCCCCTTAACTGGCATTTCTTCACAGGCATTCTGGGCAAGCCATACAAGTGTTTCATATCTTTCCACTCCTTTGTAGACATCAGTTAGCTTCATTTACAGATCCACGCTAAGTTGCTTACAGGCAGCGTCAGACTGGGGGGTCCAGGCCCACGGGGGCTGCCACATCAAGGGCCTACATACACCTGCCATGAGCCCCCAACCCTCAGTCCCCCCCCACACTCGCCTCCCCCCACCAGTGCATACCTACTTTTATTGATAAGGGGTGGGTGGAGGTCAGGAAGTACATAGTTTCAGGCAGATGGGGGAAACCCACGAGGACCGGGGCCCACCATGTTTTAGAGGATCCAAAGGTTGTGGAGTAACAGCCCAAAGTTTGGGTGCCAGATATTTTTTTTAAGCTGAACATTTGTCAACAGTTGACAATTCCTAATGCCTATGAAGGCCTTGGGTAAGGGGTCTTGCAAAAACAGGTTTATCAAAGGACAAGCAGCAGGGTGTCCAAACCTTTCTACATGCCACAATTACTATTTTCTATGTTCATTTGATCAGAAGTTTGTGAAGAACTTATTCTGTGCATTAACATTTGCAAATATGTAATATGGGCATTTGCATTCAACAGTATGCAACTTAGTTACTAAATAGTATAAGGCACTGTTAAAAAAGTAATTATTTGTTAGAAATTGACTCGGTGGGAGATGGTTTTCAAATAATTTAGATCATTCTCGTTATCAGGTTTCTGGATTCCATTTATATACCCCATGGGTATATTTATCAAAGAGTAAAGTAAGAGATCAACACAGTCCTCTAAAGTGAAATTCTGCCATTCTCCATTCATTTCTATGGGATATTTAAAGGCGATTTATCAAAGGATGAACTTTTACTTTCACCCATTGATAAATACTCTTTTAAAAATCCCATAGAAATGAATGAAGAGTGGCAGAAGAGAGATGGTCTTAATGCAGTTTGGAACTTTCTGGATAATGGATTCTATACCTGAACATAAGTAAGCTGTTTTTATTTAGTTTATATATAAAAACAAGTCAAATGCAGTGCACTATAAAACAGATCTTATTATATTGTAAAAAAAATGTAGCTCTTGTTTAGTGAGTAAAAGTATAAATGAATGAAAAGACCTTGGTTACTCTGCAGGAAAATAGGTCAAAATAGTAGGAGTAAGGAACATTAATTAATTTAATAAAATCAAGGTCTTTGGGTTAAATGTGCCTGTAGACAGCTCTTTTAAAAAAAATCTGTGATAGATTTTCAGTTTTATACACATGAAAGCATCACTAACATGCTTGCACTCATCCAGGGGTTCCATGCACCTTACAGTACATTTGGGGGGTTATTTACTAAACTCTGAATGCAAAAATCAAGAAAAATCTGTGATTTTTCATCATACTTCATCATACTTTTAAAAAAATCACGAATTTTTCAGAATTTATTAAACCCAGAGGATGGAAAAGTCTGAATCTGAAAATCCGGCATCTCAGACCTCTCGAGGTTGCATATAAGTCAATGGGAGAAGTCTCAATGATTTTTGATGTGCCCTGGGTTTTTGGCAATACACAGTTTTTGGAGCTTCCAGGCAAAGTTCTGAGTTTTCGGGTGAAAAATCCGAAAGAATCGTGAAAATCGAATTTTTCGCGATATTTCGGATTTTTTCCCGCAAACAAAATTTTTGGGAAAGTGTATTAATAAATAAGCTCAAAAAACTTTTAAGAAAATATTGAGATAAATTCGGACTTTGATAAATAACCACCGTAGTATTCCCCTCCCCCCAAACTATATTACCAATGTCCTCATATATGCAGAAAAACTGCATGTTAAATAATCTACTTTATGGTAGAGAAAAATTCTGTGTTGAGATTATTATAGATATGTTAACCTTAGTGATGCTTTTTTGTTAATCTAGAGCTGTATATGCAGTTTGGCAGAATGATTGCAATAGATTTGGTCAAATTATAAGAAGGTATTGAAAGCAGTGATGTTTGGCAGGGAAATTTTGAACAACTGAAACAAAGGTACTTTCTCACTTGAAACAGGGGAAGTCTGAAGCTAGAGCAAACTGGTGGTAATTCCAGGGTTCTCTCTGTAAACTGTGTAACTAGGTGCAGGTGTAATTTTGATGCTAAGTGCTGGAACTAATGTAATCCTGATTTTGAAAATGTTTATTTGTGTCTGATTTGTCAAAACCCATATATTTGTACAAATTTTGATGCATTGGGGGCAATTGCATCACACATGATTCCTACCCTTGGCCCCAATTACACTGCATTATGGGAAAACATTTCAGTATGGGTAAAAACCTGATGAACTGCATCTGAAATGACACTGTACACCTGCACTTATTTATAAATGAGTATCTGTAAAAGTTACTAATGAAAAAAGTTGGTTGGTTGTTATAAATTTGTGTTTACTGAGTGAGAAGGGAATGTGCTAGCTAGAAAGTGACCTCTAGTATAAGATGGATGGGAATAGATGTGTGTAATCTGTTTCTTTGACAACACTGTTTATAGTCAGTGACTGCTTGTTTTCAAGTGTGTAAAAAATGATAGATTGACAGTCAGTGACAATGGACAAAATGTATAGATAAAATACATAAATCCAAAAGTACTGCATTTCTGGAGGGTTCCAGACAAACATTATCAGACCCTATATCATGGTATCCCAATTACTTTTTCATAACAAAAAAAAATGTCAAGTTTAAGGTCTCAAAACACTCACAAAACAGTGAAGCATTTTATGTAGAAAAATAATTGTCCAGAACCATTGCTCGGTGTAGTCTGGGTAACTTTGTCACTTCATAGAGGAGTAAATATTGTTTATGTGTATATTTGTTTGAGGATTAATGCTTGACTGGTTTATGTTTATTAGTAGGAAATGTTCAAACATTCACACAGGTTCTATGCACTCACAGATGATACAACGGACATTGATATAAAGCTATATCAGCTACAAGTTTATTCACACTGGTGTAGTGTGTGATACAATAGCTGAACAGTGTGAGGTTGGACTCCTTTCTTTTGTCGGTTGTGTAGGAATGGCACAGGACTCTGATCCAGGGAAAAAGCTGGTTAAAAGAGGTGCACTAAAATGCTAAATATTAATAGATATGAGGAATAAGGTCATGGGAAAAAGACTGTTGAAGGTTGGGCAGGAATACGAGGGGTTAGGGTTTACTGTTCAGAGACACCTGGGCCATGCTTACGAATGGCATAACAAATAACCTAAGAAGAATTTAAAAAAAACTTGTTTAGGGGCCTTCAGCCTGACTCTCGCTTATGAACCTTCTCTGCTTGCCTGTGTTTCACGACTCCCCTGCCTGTCCCTTGCTACTAGGTATTGTTTCTCTGGCCTCTCTCCACTGCCTGGCTGTTCCTTTCTGCATCTTCAGGAAAGCTCCCAGCCAGTGTGAGGTGCTTGTGGATCTAATTTTATCCATCTTGTCAATGGGGTTCTTCAATAATTGATAACCTCAGCTGTATGGTGGTGGTGATCATTGGTTCAGTCTGGCCCCATCAGTAGATGTATGTTATTGCTTCTGATGTCTTTCAACTTCTTTCCCAGGGATTGTCATTGTTTGTGTAATATATTTTACATGAGCCATGGCTTTCTAGCAGGCATTGATATCTTCTCAAGCACTAAAATGCCAAAAGCAAGCTCTAAACTCCCTCTGGAGCGAATTTATTCACACAAGTACAAAAAAAGGCACCAGTGCTTTTAACTATACCATTCATGAGATATTTGCTTCTTATTTGTATATTTGTAAAAATTGTGGCACATGATCCAAACTAAGCACTGATTGGTTGACATTACAAACATTCATTTTAAGGTACCGGTATGGGACCTTTTATCCTAATGTTTGGTACCTGGGGGGGTCTTTTCATAATTTGGATCTTCATACCTTAAAATACCTTTAAATCATTTAAACATTAATTAAATCCAACAGGATTGATTTGCTTCCAATAAGGGTTATTATTATAGAGAAAAAGAAAACCATTGTTAAAAAAATATAAATTATTTGATAAAATGGAGTCTATCGGAGATGTCCTTCCCGTAAGTTGGAGCTTTCTGGATAAAGAGTTTCCAAATAACGGATCCCATACCTGTATTTGCTAATATACCATTTGCCTCATTTCTAAGTTTACCAAACAGAATTCATAGATTCATTGCAGTTTTGCAAATACAATTGCTAGTATAATTGTTTCTTTTCTTTTTCTTGTAGACAAATATAGTAGAAATATTTTATTCCACTACAAGTATAGAATACATAGATGCCTATTAAGCCTAACATTGGAATTCTCCCCATCACTAAAGACACTGAGCATAAATGCAGTAGACCCTGCAGGGAAACAAAGTTTTTGAAAAAGTTTCTTAAAGAAGAACTAAAGCATTAGTAGAAATTGTGTGCATTATGTTTTGAGCTTCTTTACCAGCTCAAGGCAACCGCAGCTCTTTAGTAGGGAAGATGTTTGCCTTTAAAGGAGAAGGAAAGCCCCAGGGCGCAAAACCCCTCCCCCCCTCCCGTGTATTGCCCCCCCTCCCTCCTCCCCCCTGGCCTACCCCTCCCGCTGGGCAAATGCCCCTAACTTTTTACTCACCCCTCTGCGCAGGTCCTGTCCACGGAGTTCGCAGTCGCCATCTTCTCCCACGCGCGTCTTCTTCCTGCTCTGATCGGCGTTTTCTGGCGCATGCGCAGTAGGAACAGGTACCTGTACGGCTCTACTGCGCATGCGCCGAATGTCACGAAGTTTTCCGATTTCACTTCGTGACATTCGGCGCATGCGCAGTAGAGCCGTACCGGTACCTGTTCCTACTGCGCATGCACCAGAAAACGCCGATCAGAGCAGGAAGAAGACGCGCGTGGGAGAAGATGGCGACTGCGAACTCCGTGGACAGGACCTGCGCAGAGGGGTGAGTAAAAAGTTAGGGGCATTTGCCCAGCGGGAGGGGTAGGCCAGGGGGGAGGAGGGAGGGGAGGCAATACACGGGAGGGGGGAGGGGTTTTGCGCCCTGGGGCTTTCCTTCTCCTTTAAAGAAGCCCCAGTAACTCCCCATCTTCTTTTCTGCTGATTTGCTGCACATGCTCTGTGCTGCTTACTGAGCTTAGGGACCAACTCACATTATACTGTATATACAGAATATTAATGTCACAATATAAGACTGATTCGTAATTACTACATGCCATCTCAGACACAAGTGCAACTAGCACCAGAATGTAATAATCAGCCTAATAGCATCATCTTATATTACAGACAATCCTTATTATTTGCTTGTAAATGTGCAATAATCCCTAAGATGCTCAGAGACCACCGAGTATGTCACAGACACTTTCCAAGATGCTGACCCTCTGTGACAAGTTTGAAGTCCTGGATCATTGCTGCTATTGAGATGCTGAATATTTAGGCTTGTCCAATAAGTTCAGCATGTAAAATATGGCATGTTTAACCATATTCAATTTTAGGGTTTATTTCTTCTTTAACACAACAGAAAACCTGTGTTTTCCCTAAATGAATGAATAAAAGAACATATGGATCAAACAGAGCTCTTGTCAATAATTGGGAACAGTCAGACTGCATAAGACATAATCCGTTGTCTTGCATGACATCACGGATAAAATAACATAAAAAAATACATTATCATTTGATGAAAGGAAAATAATTAATCTCAGGATATGCAATTAAGTGTCTTAAATGTACATTGAGCAAGAATTTCATCTTCTGCATATGATTGATAGTACTTCTGTGTGTGTGTGCATTATTATTGAGTAAAGCAATTCAATAACAATGTATATATGGTCACGTTCTGTATTAGAGTGAATGATATAAAGATCTTATCTGCAAAGCAGCATAATCCCTTTATAGCTTCACTGTGTAATGAGGTGCTACATACAGTGCATGCACAAAATGCCTAAATAGTCATATATTGTTTCCACTGCATTTCAAGTCTTGGTATTATATCAATCAGGAGGAAATAGGATCCATATTATTTATGGGGTGTAGCAGCAGCAGTATTCACAAGATAAATAGTAACTGGAGAAGCAGAAGCTCCCATACCTAGGAGATAAATAGTAACTAGAGAACCACTAGTACCTAGAAGGTAAATAGCAACTGGAGAAACACCAATTCCAATTAGATAAATGTCAGCTAGATAAAGAAAAGCACCAATACCTAAAAGATATGTGAAAATTCTAATAGCAAGAAGACATGCCTTAACTTTAGCTGCATTTGTAGGAAATCATATTGTCATTTGAAGAAAGTGATAAATTAAATAATAGGTGTTTATTTGGATAATTATGTTTAGGAAGATACATTGATTTGCACATGGCATGTGCATAAGCATTCATAAGTGAGCACAAGTCAATTTATGTACATATTCAAGGGTTTACGTAGCTTACTCCATTGTTTTGTTGTTTGCTAATAAATTTCTACTAACAATATAGCTGAGAAATGATGCATATCACTGGTGAATAATGTTCCCCTATTCAGATGTTTACAACCAGAGTTGAGTATTGGAAGCTATTAATGCATAAGGTTTCTTACTGAGACATTTATTTAATCAGTATCTAGATTCTGCAGACAGCTCAGCACTTCAGCAGTAACATAGGATTTTATCATTGATCGAAATACATTAGACAAGAAGTGTTACTATGTTGGAACTCTGCTAAGTAATCTCTTTTCAATGAACTGCAGTTTCAACTACCCAAAAAGTGTCCTCATACAGAATAGACACCACGACTATCTTCCCTGTATGTCTCACTGTATATATGTATGTGTGTGTGTATATGTGTATATATATATATATATATAGTAACAGAATGCTGATGCACACTAGGATTCTAGGATCTTTTAAAAAATAGCTTACTTTATTTAATCGACGTATCGGTCCACGTCTGGGACCTTTATCAAGATACATCTTAGTACAAATGAAAACATTATATAGGGACCCACCAGTGACCCATCACCAGACCGCACTCATTTCTCAATTACATGTATTAACCCACGGGTGCCCTTATATTCAGTTGTCACGATATGTTCAATTTACGGGCGTGACCTGTGAACCAAAAATACATTGTATCAATAATTTACAATTAAAACAAGTATTATCGATGAGTGTAACATTATAAATGTCAATGTACATAGTGACACATAGTAACACATACCCTTATACATAATGACACATAATAACACATACACTTATAGTGTATAAATGTATAAATATATAACTAATCCCACATATGTATATATCTAAATGGTTAAAAATAGATTATAAAAACAATGTACATGTCGAAAATTTTCTTAAAGGCAACATAATTGACTTTTGCAATAACACGGTAGATGTTACTTTATCTATACTTCTAGGAAAGGTGTAAAGGAGCAGTACTCATTTAAACCCCAGGGAGCTACAGTATCGAGTATTCTGATCCAATAAACTTCTTTTTGTAACAATAAATGGTCCCAATCTCCACCCCTGTTAGGTTCTGGGATAAGATCAATACCCATGAATTTTAAGGTGGGAGCCTATGTCCTTCTTTTAAAAAATGCTGTGGCAGGGGTTGATCTGATTCACCGGTTTCAAAGGCTTTTTTGATAGACGATCTGTGATTCCCCATTCTTTCACGTAATGTGTTTTGGGTTTTGCCCACATAAGTTAAACTACATGGACATGTTATAATATAAATTACATGTGTAGATGTACATTTTATGCGATGTCTGATATTAATTATTTTACCCGAATGTTTTGCACCCAGGTATGAGTTTGCATAAGTGTGTGCTCAAGCATATATATATATATATATATATATATATATATATATATATATATATATATATATATATATATATGTAGTAAGGCTGTGGCACACACTTACTGGAGCAAAACCCAGGTGCTAGTCAGATAGAAGCCATATAACCATACAGAAAGCTGACGCACACTGGGATTTATCAAAAATGAAAACTTATTTTATTTGGATCGACGTTTCGGTCCACACACGGACCTTTATCAAGATACATATAAAGTGCAAGTGTAGGCCATTTTATAGACTCACCCACCAGTGAACATGCATCAGAACACGCCCATACATCAAGTGAAAAATTTAACCCCAGAAGACCCAAAGATCAGCAGACGTGGATAGTATTAACTTGGTCTGAAAAACAAAGTGCATGGAACAATATCGTTCAGTATATAAAACAATTTCATGATAATATATTGTAAAAATTATTTAAAATATCATTAAAAAATTAATAGTGATATTACACTTGTAAAGTGACAAGTAGTTAATAAAGTGTTAATAGTGTACTGAAATATTTTAAAAACAATGTAATAAATACTTGGAAAAACAGTTGTTTGCATATAACCACATTTACAACAATTTTGGCAACACATAAAATAGTATAAATATTATATCTACTCATAAAAAGCAAGAAAACGAGCAATATTCATTGAGACCTCTAGGGGCAACAGTGTTAAGCGTTTTAATCCAATAAACCTCCTTTTGCAGTAACATACGATCCCAATCACCTCCCCTAGAGGGTTCAGGGATTAGATCTATGCCCATGAACTTAAATGTTGGGAGATTGTGACCCATTTTTAGAAAATGTTGGGGTAATGGTAAATCTGATCTTCCAGTTTCAAAGGCTTTTTTAATGGATGACCTATGATTACCCATCCTCTCACGAAGGGTATTCTGCGTTTTCCCAACATATGTCAGACCACATGGGCATGTTATAATGTAGATAACATGAGTGGATGTACATGAAATGCGATGCCTAATCATGATCTCTTTTCCAGTATGGGGATGTTTAAAGGATTTACCTGTCACCATGTATCGACATGTAATGCAGCCCGCACATTTGTAGCAACCCTTACTTATTCTGCTTACAATATTGCCACCGGATTCGTAGCATCTGGTTGGATCTGTTTGCATTAATAGATCTCTTAAATTGGGACCACGTTTGTAGCCCCACAAAGGTTTTTGGGTGAGTGATTCAGATAGCTTTTTATCACATTTCAAAATTGGCCAGTTTTTTTCAACTATATTCTTAACCTCCTTGGAACCAGTAGTAAAGCTAGATGTTAGAATAAAGCGGTTCTGATCTTTCGGGTCTGTTATGTGTTGAATATATATATATATATATATAAACCGGTCTGGAAGCCGGCACAACTCGTCAATCGGTCACAGTTGCCGTTTTTTGTTATCTAAATAAACACCTCTATATCTCTATATGTCCTGAGAGTGTGAGCTTCTTCATTCTTCTATAAATATATATATATATATATATATATATATATATATATATATATATATATATATATATATATATATATATATACACAGAAGAAAAAAAAATATATATATATATATAGTGTAAAACATATATAGTGTAAAACCGTCTGCTTATTGTATAAAGATACAGCCCAATTGATAGAAGAAACACTATACAGTGTAATGTACTAAAGATATACAGTACATGCACACATAACCTTATTTGTTTATGTATTGCTTTATGAAGATTTCAACAATGTAAGGAGTGATATTTCAAACACTTATATATACACTATACAATACAGGCTGTCCCACCATTCTACTCTCCTTCTCACTACTCTATTACTGAGTAGACTTTTTTGGCAAATGTTTATTTAATTATAATACACAAGAGCCATGAATATCCTCTAAATGATGTCCTTATAAATGGTGCATAGTGATGTCATTGGTTATAATCAGAGCTTAGTGATATCATTTCTGTCACATGACTCACTGAAACTTGTGTATTATAATAAATAAAGTACCCCCTGTTGCAAAATATGAGGATATTATTATTATTAATAATGACCTGTGTCATGGAACTACTCTGTAACTTACTTTCCTTACATTTCACAATATATTCATTAGTCTGCAATATATGTAAATCTCTTTTTTTCCATTTATAACAACAAATTTAGTCTGTGTTCCACGCATGTCATTATATTTTGGATCCTCTCTAATCTCCCCATATACGCCAATCTGGGCTTTGACTTCAGCTCTAGACAATCTATTGACCATACCGTCCTCCTTTAGAGCTTAGTAGCAAATAAACCCTTTATGTCTGATTACAGAACATCTCTGGAATGCTCTAACTCCTTGCACCAGGAAATCACTCTCAAGTTCTCAAACCTCCTTAAAGGGGAACTATTTTGAAAATTAAAATGTTATATAAACTTCATTATACTGAAGAATTAAACTTTCTAAATATAATCAATTTAAATTGTGAATTAATTGCCAAGTTACTCCTTACTACCCTCTCTCAGTTTATATCCCTCTTCCTTCTGCCTTCAAGAAGGAGTCAGAGACAGAATTTGATTGACAGTTAGATTGTATATAATTTTTAGGGGGGATTCCCGTTCCTACTGGATGTATTATAGAGCTATCTCAAATAACTGATTCAGGCACAAACAACATCTAATAGAATAACTGATTTTGGGACAAATCCTGCATGTAGAGAGAAAGTATTTCTGTCAGTTATTTAAAAAAAAAAAATGAGCTCTAATACATCAGCAAAAGGAGTCCCCCAAAAGCTCTATTGACCTAACTGTCATTAAAAATCAGACTCCCAACTGCTGCATGAGGAGAGAATGAAGAAAGACTGATGATGAGCCAGAAATCGTGAAGAGTAACTTGATTATTTCAAAAATGGGTCAGAATTTCCATTGATTATATTTAGAAAGTTTCTTATCTCAGTGAAATGAAGCTTATATAAAATCTATTTTATTTTTATATCTATTTATATTTCATTTTTGCGATAATTCCCCTTTTAAAATCACTTTATAGAAGAAGCACTTTTTATGGCTTTCTTCTCTTCCTATTAGAAACTCCTAGGAGCATTTAATTCGCTAGCGTAGCGCATTTTCGTTAATTCAGACATAACTACGCAAATTCACTGATGCGCGCATTTTTCTGAACACTACCTTTTACGCGAGACTTCCTTCGCCACCTCAGAATAGGCGAAGTGCAATAGAGTAGATAGGGATTGCTTCAAAAAAAGTAAAAAATGTTTCTAAGTCCCAAAAAAATGCTGGCATTTTTCTTTTTTTATGGGTGATAGGCTGAGAAAGATCGAAAAAAATTTTGGGGCTACCCTCCTTCCCCCCTAAATTTCCTAACTCATGGCAACTTAACTATACAGTGGGCACATGTGTAGGGCAAAATAAAAATTTTATTTGCTGTTTTGAAGGTTTCCCAGGCTTGTGTAGTGATGCTACATATACCTCCATTGTAACTTCAATTTGGCGCCGTATGTAAATTAAGCATCGCTAGCGTAACTTTGCTTTGCTTGGCGAATTAACGCTAGTGCAACTTCGCAACCTTACACTTCCCCCGAGTGCAACTTCGGATTTTAGTGAATTTGTGTAGCACTGGCGAAAATAGGCCTGGCGAAGTGCAGCGGACGCTGGCGCAACTACGAATCTTAGTGAATTTTCCCCCTAGCATTTAGGTATTTATTCTCAGTGTATAACTTCACATGTATAACTATACCCCCTGTTTGTGTTTACGCACTGTGTACATCTGTGGTGCTATATAAATAAATACATACAGTCCAATACAATACAATTTCAGTATGTCAGTATACTATTTAAATTTGTGTTTGAAATCTACAGACTGTAGATTTCAAACACAAATTTAAATAGTATACTGACATACTGAAGTTTCTTCTAGCTTACACACTGAATCGTTGCCATACAGCCAAGATGGTTTAACTTGAGCACATTTCCCTTGATACAATCTTTTTTTCCCTTAAAATAAGAATTGGTTTGGGATGCCCCTTTTTATTATTATTCTAAGTTATGACAGCACAAAAATCTGAGATAATTTTAAACCAGTTTCTACATTCAAACTGGGAACAATTTTCTAAATGTTTCTTAAGCCAACTTACATTTATCCTTTCCTGTGTCATTATTATAACAGCAATCATTGCTGATACTTTTCCACTTGACATAGTCTTCATTGCTTGGCATAGCTCTTTTATTGCTACAAGGGGAATGCTTTTGTGCTCCCTGTCAATTGTATTGGAAAGATTGGTATGTGTCATGACCGGTGACATGTTTCATAACAATCTTTCTCTCTTTTGTAACATGAAACATCAAAATTGAAACAAGATAATCTCCCCCTGGCTCATCTCTTCACCTGTTTTCACAGTCTTTTGTAAACCCACAACATGCACTCACTTTCCAATGTGGTTTTCCCATGTGTTTACACTTGTTATTGATGCTTAATTTTTTTCGATTTGAAAGTGGATGCTGTATACAGTATTTTCTCACTGTTACAGTGTTGCCAATTACAGCGAGTAAATTACAGCTTGTACTTATTTCCAAATTATTTTAATTGAACATATAAAAGGCCTTTGTACCAAGGATATTAAGGGCTATTTTATTAACATACAGAAGGAGCAATGTTTTTCAGATGGCTTCCTATTTCACATTATGTTATCCACACCAATTGCATTGAAATGGATGCTCTGACACCTATGGGGCATCATGAGGGCTGTGTGATATTCATTTCTAGGTTTAGAATTTGCACCACTGTCTGAACCAGTAATGTGATAGTAGAAGAGAAAATTGCAGGAGTGAAATAATAACCTTGCCCTTACCACTTGCTATAGGGTATACAGAAGAGCCAGAACATCTCACCTCTGGTACACAGTGTGGTCCAGATCCTAGTAGGGGTATAGTGTAAACATGCCCCATGGTGTAGAAAAGACTACCTCAAACCCTTTCTTCTCCTGCAACGTTATCATACATATACTGTATAAATTCAAAACAAACTAATATAAGTTCAAATTTACATTTTAAAGAAACCTACATGTGGAACTAAAGCTGGTGTTTTCCTTTTCACCTGCCTGCCTGCCATATATGAAGCTGACTTGATCTGCATTTATGAGCTTGGGCATGAGAGGTCCCAGCCTATTTGCCAGCAGTATAGTAAATACCTTAAGGTCTGAATTTAAAAGGGCTATTGGTCTGTAGCTACCACATAAATATGAAGATAACATGGATTGGGGAATTGGCTGTTTAGTCATGAAGGAGTTAAAAAGTTTTGTTAAGTGAGGAACTAATAATTTGTGAATTTTTTTGTATTAGGCATATGAGTAGCCATCCGGGCCTGGGGCTTTTGAGGAGGGAAGTGACTTAATTGTATCTTTAACTTCTTCCTCTGTGATTGGTTTATTAAGGACTTCTGAGTCTGTTGGGGTTAAAACTGTGGGTTGGTAGGCTACTGTGTGCTGGGGACTGTATGGCTGGGAGGTTATAAAGAGAAGTATAGTATTCCTCAAAGGCTAGGGCAATCCCGTTAGGTTAAAAAGTTTTCCCCCCATTAGATTTGTCTATTGAAACTATAACATAGTGTGTTATTTGTTCTCTAAAATTTCTGGCTAGGAGGGAGTGTGGTTTATCTCCTCTTTCATAGCATTTTTGTTTGGTCCATTTTAACGTTTTTGCTATATCTCCGGAGGCGACTAGATTAAGTTGCAATGATTCTTAAACATCTTTTGGTCCCTAGAAATATCATTGTTAAACATTGCAACAAGGTGAAAAGTTATAGACTTTCTTTGATAACAACATTTTCTCTGATAACAAAATACATTCTAAGCCTAGCAAAGTATTTAACTGCAAGAAGAGATTTTGGAAGAAGTCAAAATATCTATAAGAAACAATTGTCTGTTCAAATTATCATCAATATTTGAAAAAACAACAAAACGGTATTATATTATTTTCTAAAAGTTCTGATGACGATACTAGAAAAGGGGTTCCTTTGCCAGCTGTCTTATCTGATAAGTTTTTTTTTTCATATTGGTTATATTTTTCAAAATATGGATGTATT
The DNA here is from genome assembly GCF_017654675.1 of Xenopus laevis. NCBI lineage: Eukaryota > Metazoa > Chordata > Amphibia > Anura > Pipidae > Xenopus > Xenopus laevis. The sequence goes on from NC_054375.1 coordinate 108,333,291, forward strand.
TTATCAAATACAATGTAAAAAATGTGACGCATGCAAATTATTTTGCTTGAATACTGAAAGGGATACTGTCATGGGAAAAAAAAATGTTTTCAAAATGAATCAGTTAATAGTGCTACTCCAGCAGAATTCTGCACTGAAACCCATTTCTCAAAAGAGCAAACAGATTTTTTTATATTCAATTTTGAAATCTGACATGGGGCTAGACATTTTGTCAATTTCCCAGCTGCCCCTGGTCATGTGACTTGTGCCTGCACTTTAGGAGAGAAATGCTTTTTGGCAGGCTGCTGTTTTTCCTTCTCATTGTAACTGAATGTGTCTCAGTGAGACATGGGTTTTTATTATTGAGTGTTGTTCTTAGCTCTACCAGGCAGCTGTTATCTTGTGTTAGGGAGCTGCTGTCTGGTTACCTTCCCATTGTTCTTTTGTTTGGCTGCTGGGGGGAAAAAGGGAGGGGGTGATATCATTCCAACTTGCAGTACAGCAGTAATGAGTGATTGAAGTTTATCAGAGCACAAGTCACATGACTTGGGGCAGCTGGGAAATTGACAATATGTCTACTCTAGCCCCATGTCAGATTTCAAAATTGAATATAAAAAAATCTGTTTGCTCTTTTGAGAAATGGATTTCAGTGCACAATTCTGCTGGAGCAGCACTATTAACTGATTCATTTTGAAAAAAAATTTTCCCATGACAGTATCCCTTGAAAGATACAATTTCATTAGAACTGGAAAATATACTTTCCTGAGTTGAAAAACTAAGATGAATATGAAAGACCCTATTCCAAATCTACAAAGTCTTCCAGATAAGACAACAGTCTGAGAATTAAAAGGAAGATATATTTCTATGTGCTTTTTTTCAAATCTTTTTTTGAAAAAATACATCATACATTTCACATCAGTCACTTTAGTTATAAAAACAAATGTACATGCACAGTATTTATTCAGTAGTAATTCCCTACAAATACAATTTCAGTAATGATTTTGTGCTGTAGCAAAATGAAAACCAGTGGTTATGAATGCTATCATTAGCTGTTTTCTGTAAGAGGTCTCTATGTTGTTTCGTTGGAGTCATTACTTCTTTGCTCCACTAGATGTCACTTTAATGTATGAATTCAAACGTATTGCATATTGTGCAGAAGCGACACTTGTAAATGTGCCTGTGAACAGACAATCCATACCAATGTACTGATGTAGAAAGGTCAACACTGAGACATTGATGTTTAGTAGAACACTGTAAATCTGGTTGTTTGTATAATATTATATTTATAATGTCCGTAATCATGAAATGATTGCAGGTATATTATTCTACCTAAACAAGTACCAATCCTTTTTGTGCAAGGCAAATGCTATTCAGGAGTATCCTAAGACCGTTTATAGTATGCAAATTGTACTTGAACTTAGCTCTTACATTTGTAGATCCAGGGCTCCTTAAAGGAGAAGGAAAGGCTTCGTACACTTGGGGTTGCGAAATGTTAAGCACCCCCAAGTGATTGTATTGACTTACCTGAAACCCCGGGCTGGTGCTCCTAACAGCAGAAAACTGCACTGACCCGGGGTTATACCAGTGAACACCACGGAGCGATCCTCTTCCGTCTTCCTCTTTCCTTCGCGTGGCTGCGCATGCACAGTAGAACGGAAAACTGAACTTTAACTAAAAGGTTGGCTATTTCGTTCAACTGAGCATGCATTTGTCCCAGGAAATTTGTAGAAAGAAGACCCTGGAAAAGGATTGCTGTTCCTCCCCCCAGGCAAGCTCAAATAGATACATTGGTGAGACAGAGGATTTTTTAATTTTTTTCTTTTAATTTTTTTAGGCAAACATGTTTGGGAAGGTTTTGCTTCTCCAAGCCTTAATGAAAATCCGCCAGTGGTACGAGAGTAAAGGTACTGATCACCATTATTTCAGGCAGTTCTTATAAGGGTTAAACCAGTCAATGGCTGGGCGTGTTTAACAGTTGGGACAGGAAACTGTTTCCTTTTTCCTTGTTCCCCGGCAGTTCTGTAGTTGACCAGGGACGTCAGGTTTCCCTAGTCTTTAAAAAGATTCCATTTGCTGAATGGGGTGCTTGTGCTGGAGCGCATGAGGTAGAGTGGGAGAAGGTACTGTAGCACGAGGAAATATCTGTAATAGCTTATTTTAAAGGCAGAAGGAAGGATCGGGTAGTCATACAGGGTTCAAGAAGGAAGACCAGAGTGGTGAATTACTCCAGAAATCTCCTATTTCCGTATGCTGGTAGTGCGGGGTACTAACTCTCTCTAACAACCCTGGTCCTATCTCTCTGAACTAGAATTATTGTAGCTCTTTACTCTCACTAACCTTTCCTACTGAGTCTTACCTTTACCTTAGGCTCTCCAGCACAGATTACCCCTTCCAATGAGTGGTGTCCAAAGAGACAGAACACATGGTGACCTTTTTATAGACTACAGAAACCTGATATTGAGGCAGCAGCCTCCTTCCTCCTGTTTCTTTTAAATCAAGGTACTTTATCTTTACAACAATATATATTTATTATAATTTGTTTCTCCTTTGTGTATTGAATTTGTTTTAAAATGTGCATCACTAGATAGATAGATAGATAGATAGATAGATAGATATACATTCACACAATATACACCTGAAGTACTGTGCATGTCTGCACTATATTTTAGTGGTTATTATTAATAATTCTATTAGTAGTTCATCATGTTGAAATGCAAAATATCTGAAGAATCTTGTAGGGATTAAAAAAAATAACCCCCTTCCTGTCAGGATCTATTAACAGAAACTGCCTGTACCTCTCTTTCACTACAGATGAATAAACTGTAGCCGCCCCTGTCAACAACTGCCTGGTATTACATGTGTACATTATGTGCCAGTATATATTAACAGTGCAATGCATCACATTATTGTTAATAGCATTTGATTTTAATGAACTGAACAATTATAACAGGTTCTACTTTAAAGCTATCATGTATTTTTTAGCATTATGTTGCTTGCCAAATTAACAGCAGGGGTATTGTTTTACAACAACATGCTGCGATTTAGAAGCAATTGTCCCATTAAAGTTAATGATTGAAACATGATTGATTTTCTGTACATTGTGTTCTGAATGCTTCTCTTTCACTCTCCTTATTTTTGTAAAGTGTAATTTTCCAAGCATTTCTGAACTATTTCTTTTTAAAGGTCACATTTAAAGCACCATTTTGCCTATCAAAGTGATGCACTGGTTTGATAAACTAATCAAAATAAACTCAACTGATATGAACTAAGAAGAAGTCATTAGTACAGCGTTTTTCATTCTTCATCTGGAAATGAGGCAATAAAAACAGATCAGCTTATTTCCAAAACCACCTAAAAAGAGGGTGTCAAGGGGGAAAGAGTATGTGCAGTATAATGGATATTCCTGTCTCACTTATTACACGGTACACATTTAAATGTGTCCATTATGCTTCAGAGTAATAATTATCATAAATATCTGTTGCACTTAATGAGTAGAAAATATCCAGGCCTCCTGATTAAAATAATTTTCTAACCCTGCTATTAGGGATGAATGATCAAGGTTTGCTCTTGTTTAGTTGAACTGAATAATAAAAAATAAAATAAAATCATGGATGGGAGTTTGCGCAAGCTTTGTTTAATAAAAAAACTAAAAAAAAAATTCGGATTTTGGAAAATAACCCTCTAACTGTCACCCATTGATTAGATACTTCTAAAAATCCCCTAGGAATGAATAGAAAATGAGATTTATTTATATAAATCTGCTCCTCTTCTCTCTTGTGATTTACAGAGTTTTTCAGTGTCACTGAACCCTTAGAAAAAATTTAAAGATATGTAAGATCCCACTTGAGAATTCTGCTGCACTACTCTGCATTAATAGGTCAGCTTTACATCAAGGGACACTTTTTCAAGTAATAGAAGGAAGCAGGGAGGGGGGACAATAAAGTGCAGCACATTGGGCTTTTGTCTATGCAAGGGTTTAGTTCTCCTTTATGAGATGTAAATGTTGAAGTGACTATTAAATCTATAAACATCCATACAGATGGCCTAACCAGACCCAATCGTATGAAATCACCAAAATGCCACCTCACGTAAGGCCCGATTTATTTTATATATATATATATATATATATATATATATATATATATATATATATATATAAATATATACACACTGTATATACAGGCATACCCCACTCCTTGCCCAGGGCTTGAATCCAACGCAACAATATCGGGCCAAAAATTGAAAAAAATCATCCACCAAATTTACAAGTAGCAGCTGTATTTTCTACTCCACAGAACAGGGGCGCTCCACCAATGAGGCGAGTTGAGGCACTCACCTCAGGCGGCAGTGCCCCCCTGGCAAAAATGCCACTTCTGGTAGCTAAGACCCGAATTTCCGGTTTTCAACCTGAAAATTCGGCTCTTCTAGTGCAGAGCGACGTGCACCGCCCCTGACCCCCTCCGGCACTGAAGAGGTGAGCGCCATGAGGAGTGGTGGGGGCGACAAAGGAAGGCCGCCTCAGGTGGCGAAAAGGCAAGGATCACCGCTGCCACAGAAGGTTTCATGTATTGTCCACCAAGTGTTCATATTTGAGTTTGACTATAAAAACAAAATCTGATACTTGGTGCTGTGTAAAGGGTGTGAACAGATAGTGGTTCCTTTAAGAGTAATTTTCAAGATTTCTAGAAAGCATTCAGTAACAGAAAATGATTCTTTCACAACTCAAAAAATGAAAATGCAAAGGGAAACTATACCCTTGAACATAACAGGTTTCTAAAACATTTTATCACATGAAACAGCCCATGTTTAAAACACTGTTACATAAAAATATATGTAAACTATACCCCCCAAACAATGAAGGTCTCTATAAAAAGATATTGCATAAAACAGCTCATATGTAAAACCCTGCTTCATGTAAATAAACCATTTTCATAATAATATACTTTTCTAGTAGTATGTGCCATTGGGTAATCATAAATAGAAAAATGTATTTTACTCCCACACTTCTTCCTGTAACAGTTAGAACTTGCATTATTTTCAGGTGATCAGTGCATGACACGTTGCAAAATGGTGGCTCAAGGCAAAAGTTTTAAATGGGAAAGACTTATTGATATGTATATGCCAATTTATAAGATCCTTTAATAGGACATTTTTACTCATTGTTAAGTATTCATTCAGAACATATAGGGGCAGATTTACTAAAGGGCGAAGTGGCTAACGCTAGAGACTTATGCAAGAAATCACATCTGCAGGGACATCGCCAATTCACTAACATGCACAGATGACAATTCACTAGCGAAAGAGACCCTTGCTAGGGTTCGTTCACACTCTATCGCCAGGTGAATTTTCACAAATTTACTAAAGTTTTACTGAACGTTACCTCTTTTCGCCAGAGTAGACTTTGCCACTTCAGACCAGATGAACTGCTAAAATGAAGCTAAATCTTCCACAATTTTACGTCACTTACATCATATCCTGTCTGCCGAAAATGTATTTAAGTTGAAAAACGCTGGTGACTTCCTTTTTTTAAGCAGGATTGCCTTCAAAAGTCCTAACTTAAACTTTTTTGTGTTAACATTTATCCAAAGACAATTGAGGGGAATGGAACATTTGTTTTAGGGTGGGCTCATGTGTAGGGCATTAGAGGATCTCTTTTGTCTTTATTCAGGTTCCTTGGACATTTGCAATAAAAAGTGGCCACTTCAAACATTTCCACCAGTGTCTCTAATAAAGACCTTTATACAACGTTAATGTACCGCCCTATTCAAACTGACCTAAGCGTAAGATCACTAGCGACTCTTCGCTAGGCATAAACGAACACTAGCAATCAGTGTAGCCCAGTCACTTGGATTTATTAGAGTCATTTGTAAATAATCTCGTAACCATGTTGTACAGCTGAAATAGGGTATAGTTACACTGTATCCAGTAACACTGTGGCCAAGTGATGAGTAATGAGCATACTTGCCTTAGCTTCTTCTGTCTCTTATAGATAAAGGTGTATGAACCTCTGTGAAACTGCTTATTCTGGGCATTACCACTTAGAACTCCACTACTTCACTTAAATTACTGTTGTTTAATAAATTCTCTCTATGGTAAAAAATCTCTGTTACCTTTGCATTCCAATTTTTTTGTGGTACTTAAACCATTGTCCTCTGGGTGGGGTGTCTATGTAGAGAAAAGTCATAAAGATAATTAAGTAAACACCTATAATTCAAAATGGCCATGATGTGACAATTATTTGCTTCTGTGGCTAATAACCCCACCATTTTGCAATTTTAGTGTGTGCACCTTCCCATCATTGTGCTATATCTCTGTCTCTTCTTTATTAGGGATGTAGCGAACCGCCGAGTATGTGTTCGCGAACGCCGTTCGCGAACACCGGCAAAAAATGCGAACAGTTCGCGAACAGTTCGCGAACTTCGAACATCCGAAAATCGTTCGATTCGAACGATCGAAGGATTTTAATCGTTCGATCGAACGATTTTCGTTCGAATTGAACGATCGAAGCCATTCGATCGAATGATTTCATTCAATCCAATGGCTTCGATCGTTCGATTCGAACGAAAATCGTTCGATTTTAGCGATCGAATGGTCGAACGATTTTGACGCGAACGCCTATTGGCGAACGTCGCGCGACGTTCGCGAACTTGCGGCGGACGCGAACAGCCGATGTTCGCGCGAACAAGTTCGCCGCAGAACAGTTCGCTACATCCCTATTCTTTATAAAGACATGCGTTGATTGTTGTAGTTTTGAGCTTGCAAGACCCTTCCTACAATACTTCTGCAAGGGCTCAGCTGAGACAGGGAGTGCCGTCTAATAGTGCTGTTCTATCCAGCAGCTGAGATAAGAAGGGATTTTATGGCACCCCCTTCTCAGGTTATCAGGTTACAGAAATAAGAAGAAAGCAACTGTACCCCAATTCACACGATTCTTGAAGATGATTACTATATATATAACATTGTTTTTATTCCTTTAAACTTTGCACACATGCAAGGGTCCCCATAGTTCATGGCTGTGCCTTGCAAACAAGACTGTCTTTAAAAAGTCTAACAGTAAGTTATAAAACATCTCAATTCATTATACTGCTTTTGACAGAGGGCAGCTGCAAATTTCTAAGCTGTCCATACTCAAAAGGAATTAATTGCTCTTTCCTGCTATGCACTGAGAAATGGAAATGTCACTAAATAAGAAATCCAGCAACGCAGACAAGAAACTCCGAGTCCAACCCCCACTCATATTTCTTTGGTCTAAACAAAACTGAAAGCAATGAATGGAAAGTATTTTCTATACTGACAGCCACACAAGAACTTTTCTAGTTAGAAAATAAAGATTTAAGCACAGCAAGCACAAATTAGCAGTGTACATTGGAAACAAACTCTGAACAAACATTAGCATTGTCATTTAAGGCACCACAGTGTGCAATTGTCATGTTAAATATAGCAGTTTGCATAATGAATGCAAAGTTCAACTTAAGCATCTTTCCTTATATGTTAATTACACATTTCCAATCATTTTACAGTTATTTGTAAATTTAATTGCTATTGAATTGCTTTCTGTTTTTTTCAGTGCACTGGTGGTCCTGACATTATGTACCATAGAAAAAATTATAAAGTAGTCAACTCTCCTCTGCCAAGACTCCATCTCCCCTTTCAAGGCAATTACATTACATTTATACATCATTTTTGAATAATGTAAAATATGTATTTATTTATTTATTATTGGTGTTGACATAATATACAATTGTCTTTGTAATGTGTGGGCATAATGAATCATTGTTATGATAACTGTCATGGCAATAGGATGAACATAATTCTGTGGTGATGTGCAGAAAGTATGGAGTTTTGCAAAATGCAATTAACTATCATGTATTAATATATAATTCATTTTATAAATATAATTCATTATTGACAATGTGATATCCCCTGAGATGCCTGTAATTTACCTGTTATCCCCTTTGGCCATGGCTACTGCAACAGTGTTGGCATGGGGTCAGGGGAAAATACCCAATGCGACAGAGCAATGGAGGACACAAAGTTCTACATGTGTGTGTAAGATCATTGCACTCAAGTTTAAAACTGGTTGCATAGATGATTAGACATATATGCCTGAGCATACTCTGCATTTAACAATGAGTTTTGCAGAGTATTGAATCGAAACATATGCAGAAAGTGCAACATCATGACATTATGTCTAATTGCAACTTCGTTCTGAAACACCAATTATCACTTATATTAAAAATTCATAAAGTTCTGTAGCCTAACACAGCATAGAGCCTTAAAGGGCATGTAAAGTCTAAAATAGAATAAGGCTAGAAATGCTGTATTTTGTATACTAAATATAAACATGAACTTACTGCACCACAAGCCTAATTAAACAAATAATTTACGCTTTCAAAGTTGGCCACAGGGGGTCACCATCTTGTAACTTTGTTAAACATCTTTGCAAGACTAAGACTCTGCACATGCTCAGTGTGGTCTGGGCTGCTTAGGGATCGTCATAAACAAAGCTGCTTGAGTTCTGCATGGCTGGGAAGTAAGGCGGGGGCTCCCCCTGCTGTTCATTAGTATGATTGTTTCCATGCTCAGCAGTTAGGGACAATCTGACAATTACTATCCACAGCAGTAAATGAAGGGAGAATTTCACTGCATACAGTCAGGTTTCTTATAAAAACAGTACACATTTTTTAATTAAAGTATATTGGAGAAAGGTTTCTTTTTCATTAAAGAAAGTAAAAATGGGATTTTATTTTTTTGTCTTTACATGCCCTTTAAAGGGATTCTGCCGTAATATTTATGGTGTCGTTTTTATTTCTAAATCAGACTATTTACATTACAAATAATTCACTCTACCATGTTATTCCTAAACCAATAAGTGTATTTTTTAGCTGTAATATGGGTGTGTAGATAGCCATCTCAGGTCATTATGACCGATCTCTGCTTTCTCAAAGAGCCAGCACTTTATGATGGAACTGCTTTCTGATATGTTATATTCCCTACCCCCTGTAACTGGAGGAGTCACAGTGGGACTTGGATTTTTACTATTGAGTGCTGTCGCATACCACTTAGGTGGGGCGTGGGAGCATTCTTAGCAATGCAGATGTCAGGGAAATGTTATTTGGTTGCATTTCCATAATACTGTTGATAGGCTGCTGGGGATGGGTGATATAACTTCAAATTGCAGTGCAGCCGTAAAGAGTGACTAAAGTTTATCAGAGCACAACATGTCTAACCCCATGTAAAATTTTCAAAACTAAATATAAAAAATCTTTTGAAAAACAGAATTCTGCTGGAGCAGCACTATTTTGAAAAAACATGTTTCCTGTGACAGAATCCCATTTCTGGGAAAATCCAGCCAAAACCACTTTTATTAATTGTACTTGAATCAAAATGTGCTCTGGGCAGTCTCTACTTGTGAGGTATGGTCCAAAAATATAAAAACATAGAGGTGCTACTGTTTTGCAGCTTGGACCATACCCCACATGTAATAAATGACCCCTAAAGACCCCTTTACTAAATTTTGCTCCTAATACTGGAGGCACAAACAGTATCACCAGTAAATTAGGTGCAATTGGTATGATGGATATACATCTAAATGCCATGCAACTGCCTGAATTTCAAGTGGCGCAACAAGCTAAACATGCACAGGAGCCCTGTATATAATATAGTACGTGATCAATAATAGAAAATGATAGAAGATTATTTGAATTATGTGTAACCCAGGAATATATTGCTGGCTGTAATTACTAAAATCCATGCCTGCCAAACAAAATCAGTCATCACTAATTATCAATGAAACAGCATGGTAGCATGTCCCGTACACAAAAACTATTCCAAACACGTATTCAAGTCAAGCAAATGGCTGTCAGAGGAAACTATGCAAATTGCTGAACATTGAAGGAAAGCCAAAGGCACCAATAAAGTAAACAAAGCAAGGCAGCTACATTTGGAATTGTGATAAAGGAACCAAAAACAACACCAATGATCTTAGACTTCATTTGCTGTTCACAATAAGGGACAAAGCTGGGAAAGACATGAATAATAAGAGCCAAATTAAAGTGGGCAGAAAGAATACACTGAAAGATAAAGTTAAAAAGACCGAATCTTTATAACATCTCCCTAGCCTTACGTGCTTCATGCTCAAAGATTACTTAGATGTAGGCCCTTGGTTTTCAACCCAAAACAGTCTACTTTGACTGTTCATACTACCACACAAATGCCCTGATATTACATGATAGCAACATTTCATTGAAAAGGAATCTAAGAGAATGAGAAATTACTTTAAATTTCAAAAGGACATACAATATATTTGTGATTTCTCTAGAAACTATCGAAGGACCTTAAGAAATGAACAGTATTTATTTTCTTGTATTTGCTCTGATCTTTTTTTTGCATGCTACAAGTGTAGGCTAGAGCCAATTTATTTTACTGCAGTATTACTTTCTCTTCTTTTCTGCAATGGGGACATAATCTAAGATCCAGATCTAAAATATGAAACAAAATGGATATGATAGCAATAGTCATATTTCCATTTCCTGTACTCTGCACAAGAGAGCAAAACCAATCTCAAGCAGAAGACTACTAGATGAGTTCAAACTGAGCGTTCTATTCAAACAAATTGAATTGTGTGTATTTCTAGCCAAATCAATACATCAAAGTTGTACCTGAAAAAACTTACAAAGCATTTAAAGAAATTGGATGTTTCCTGAATATCACTAAAAATCTACCGTGCATTTTTCCGACTTCGGAAAAATCCAAGACACCTATTAAAAGTATTTTATCACTATAATGTATTCTTGTAAACTAAGAAATGACTGCAACAGCTGTGTTCATCCTAAGTAAGGCACCTTCACAGATCAAAAAAATGTTATTATGATCCAATGCAAAAAGGAGAATAAAATCCATTAACAGTTTGGCCTTATGTTTAAAACTTTAGGAATATCAGCATTATAGGTGGTAAACTACTGTACCATGTAAAATGTAAATTGGAGTCTGGAGTCTCTGTTGATCCATTTTACACCAGCTCAAAATAAACTATGTCTCCCACAGAGATACATTATTTCTACTCAAATATGCAGGAGTGCACAAGTGCTGTTAACAATGTGATAAATGAGTATAGGTAATGGATCCTTACAAAGGGAGGCCACATTCCCTTAAAAGAGCTGAGTTGACTATCATTCATTCCATTCTTCAGAAATCTTCACTTAGCAGTGAAAACATTAAACAAGTAAATTATAAATTTCAGGTGACATTTATGTGATCACAATCCCTTCGTCTTTCTGTAATCATTTTTTTTTTTTTGTTCAGGATGGTGCCTGCATTTTAACATTTGGAAGATATAGAAAAGAAATGAGGTCTGTAGGATGCACCATTATTCCTCTGAGGCCTCTAGTTCATTAGCTGTAACTGTGAAGTCTTGACGAGCAGCCACTGATCAGCAAATGGAAAATGAAGAGGGACATAAATTTTCGAGCAAACGGAATCATTAGCATTTGCTGTCTGTATCTTGGAAACAGTGTAAATCATATGCATTTGAAAGCATCACAATGAAATATCATTGCTAATTAGCTTTCATAGTTTCAGACTAAAAGGCATCCATGATAATATGTGATATGACTCCATCCCACTGGCATTTTAATCAGGCCTATTTAGTAGGACCTAAAGATTTAATCGATTCTGTAAAATGAATCTATGTGTGGGCATTGCCACCGCACTAGTGAATGTGATTTTTTTAGTATGGATTTTGCTTTATCAGGATTTGGTTTTGATTGCATTCAGCTAAATCTGATGTAACTTTTTTTTATTAAGTAGTAAATCTCGTTGAAGTACTGATTTTACCTGAATCCATAGTTCCATCTCATATGAAACACCGTACAAATCCGCTCCAGTGCAGATACCCACAGCAATCAATTAGCTATATTCTTTTATTACTGTTCCTTAAAGAAGAAGTTAAGCTTAACTAAAGAAAGAGGCTACAAATCTTGTATATTATGTTTTGGGTTTCTGTACCAGCCCAAGGCAACCACCACCCTTTAGCAGGGAAGCACATTTGTTTGAGAACTGGGATTTTAATTATTGTTATACCGCAAAAATGTTTACTTTTTCAAACAGACATTTTATTGTGAACTGGTGCTGATAAGTGATGGGCGAATTTATTCGCTAGGTGCAAATTCGCGGGGAATTCCCGCAATTTGCTGCCAGCGAATAAATTAGTGAAACCGCCATGAAAATTCGCCAGCGAAAATTTGCATTTCGCATTTTCGATGGCGATTTTTCACCGCGTCCAAAAAACGGACGATGGCATCAAAAAAACTAAAAAAATCTAGACGCCGTCGCCATTTCATGAATTTTTCACCGTTTCGTGAATTTTGCTGGAAATTCGCTAATTTTTTGGCAAAGCGAAACGCCCCAAATTCACCCATCACTAGTGCTGATTTTAAAATGTTCAGTGCTTTTTTCCTACTTTATGACAGGTATAGTTCCACTAATACAAATGAAAAAATACAATACAAAAAAAATCAATACAAGCAGTAGACTACTTTTTGGAATTGCAGTAGAAGAGTTCTGTAATATATGCTTACAATCTAAATGTACATATTGATAATAGGCTTAACAAAAAGTCTTTAAAATAACAAACCTTCATATAACCCACTGAAGGTGGGCTGTACCTTTAGAATGGTAAATTTCTATGTGTAGAAATATCATAATATGATAAATATACATTTCAGGGTTGAAAAGTAAAAAGGAGGAATACCAATACGCTAATAATTACCATGAGTACAATATGGGCTTGAATTGCTATTATTAAGGAAATATCAGTTGCTATTAGTAAGGAAAGGGTAATATCTTCAATATTCTTGGCACAAATTTCAATGTGAGGAGCTGTTATGAAATAAAATAACGGTAGTTAAAAATTATAATCAAATTATCATCACATAAAGGAGTCAGTGGAGTTCTTGCATTGGCTGGGGCTTATAAATTTTTTTGAAGGGCTGCATACATTCCTAGGCATTACATCTGATTTGGCAGTCCCTGATGTCATTGCCATTTATGCGTAAATGACCCCATCATTCTGGATAATAATTCACATACCAGTACATGTAAAATGTATGTATACAGTATGTATGATCAGTAGGGATGCACCGAATCCACTATTTTGGATTCGGCCGAACCCCCGAATCATTTGTGAAAGATTCGGCCGAATACCGAACCGAATCCGAACCCTAATTTGCATATGCAAATTAGGGGTGGGAAGGGGAAAACATTTTTACTTCCTCGTTTTCTCACAAAAAGTCACGTGATTTCCCTCCCGCCCCTAATTTGCATATGCAAATTAGGGTTCGGATTCGGTTCGGCCAGGCAGAAGGATTCGGCCGAATCCGAATCCTACTGAAAAAGGCCGAATCCTGGCCGAATCCCGAACCGAATCCTGGATTCGGTGCATCCCTAATGATCAGTGAGTGAACTCTTAAAACTTTATTATGAAACACTAATTCTGAGGGTTTTTTTGACAGTAGGGTGCATTCACAATGTCCCATGCATTGTGCAAAGTGTACTATGCCCCTGCCTGTGTCATTGCGTAAATACTTGCAGGCCTCCACACTCTGTTTCGGAGCGTAGAGGCCTGCTCCTAGAATTGAGTGCTGCCTGCATTAGGCCCTACTTGATTCCAAGGGAGCAGGTGAAGTCACATAGGCTTTCTCCCCTCCCGTCCTAAATTGTGTGTTGTTTGCATGTGCAAATTAGAGAGCAAAAGGAGCTACCTCTTATGGTAGGAATGAGCTTAGCTGTGGGTAGTGAAGTAATCCTGGAGAGTGTTAATGCTGGTATTTTGAAAGATCTGAAACTTGGTGCATATGTACTTCTATTTCTTATGACATCCAAGGGGGTGGTTACCACTAATAACATTAACACACTCAAAAATACAATGACACCCATGTAATAGGGTGGGATGTTAATTGTTTAATATAACTGTGTGCTTTATGATTATATAGATACTCAGGGTAGCCATCGGAGGAGATGGATGATAACAATGGTTGAAAGAGGCCCCAGTGGGTGGAGAATAGCAAGTTACAAAAGGGAAGGTTTCAGGAAGTAAGAGGAGAGGTGAATCATGGGATGAGCAGTGGACTCTGCAGCAGTAGAGTCATCTCCTGGAAGATTTACTGAGTCTAGGTAGGGTGAAGACTGGTGTTATAATAGTACACTCTAGGAAGTGTAGGTGAGTGAGGTTATTAGCATAGGCAGCTATGGCCCCAACTAGGAGTCAGTGGGCATAGTGCTCCCAGTGAGAATCCTTCCAGCCAGGGTGTAAAGAAAATACCTCGTGTTCTAGTGGGGATATCCCTGCTGCATCCACTTCCCTGTGCGATCTTCATCCCTGGTCCTCTCACTCTAAGACCTGGCGGCACCTGAGTAGTGGAGGGCTCCTCCCAAAGCGAAAGCTGGCTGTTATAGGCAGAAGACTGAGCTGACCTTGGGGTTTGTTCCCGGTTTTGGGATACCAATCATAACACAGGGCATAAGAGGAAAGGCTAGGTCTGGAGAGAGAGATGGCCAAGGCTCTAAAACAACGATGATCACATTGTCATTTGACATATGAATCCTTCTAAACATTCTGGCATAGTGTAAACTTGTTGGCTGTAAACATGGCTACAAAACTCAACAGGCAGACGGCACTTCTGGGATAAGGTTTATTGGAGTTACTGCTGTAGAAATCTGTAAACATGGCCCCTATTTCCTCCTTACCTATTTCCATGAGCTCTTATTAAGCAGCAGGTAGCACTATAGGGTTGTATTGTCTTTCTTTCATTTAAAGGCAATATGATTTCCTTGGGCAGTCATGGTAATAAGCACTGTATATCACAGAGATGGTTAAGCAGTTTGCCTGTCTATGGAAAATTACTTAGTGCAGAGTCATAGTGTTATTCTGCATTAATAACAGAAATGTTAATTAAATTATGCTTATCCTCTAAAGTAGCTGATAAATGACCACCATTCCCATTGGAAGGGCCATAAATAAACTTGCCTCTATTTGACATTTTTGTACATGTGATGTTTTTTATTCATAACTGTTAAATGGTGAAGTTCCGACGGTGCCACAATTTTAGTTTAAAAAGTAGAGCACCAATATCAGCTTATGATTGCTGTATATTTTACCAGAGACACAGACCAGTATATGAGAAGCATCATACATATGAATTGTTGTTAATATGAGTCCATGGTGATAATACAGATAGCAAACCTAATAAACCATCTCCCAAGGACCAAACATGGAGTAGCTTCAGCTTTACTTTTTGCCCTGTTTAGCAATAACAAAGAACATAATCAACAAATATTCTGTAGGCTCTGCATGCATTTGCAACAATCTTTATCATTTCAAAAACCTAATAAGTTTGTATTCCTGTAAAATAAATAAATAATGTAACAGTTCTACTTAAGAAAATTCAGCTGGAGAAGAAAATGTAAAAATATGTACCCACCTACTGTTCTTAGTAATAATGTGTGAAACCTTGTCTGACCTCTGCTATAAACATCATGCAGAGAATCTCAGCAAAGAAAAATATTGGTAATCAACATGAAAGTGGAAAATGAAGGTGGGGAAAATTAATATGTAATCATTTGATTAGTCATAAATCCTAAACTTTAATATGCCCAGCATTCTCAAAATGCCCAGCTGTGGACTTGTTTGAAGCACAGGACACAGATTCCATTAAAATTAATCTCAATGTGAGGCTCTGCAGGAATTAAGACATATTTGTCTACCGGTACCAAAATGTCATTCATGCAAAGATCTTGTTCACACTTTACCAATATAACAATAAAGGGCTTAAACATCTGTGTCAGACTTTCTATTTAAATGAAAAGGAACATCAGTTATCTGGCCTGTAGCAGATAAGATAGTACTATATCTTCCTGTCTATTGACAACAACGAGTAGTTGTAAAACATTTTTTGAAAATACATCCCAAACATAGAAAAACGAATTAGCATAATCAGAATAAGATGTTATACAGCCTTAAACTTTCTAAATCTTTCTACCCAACTAATATATATACAAAATATGGCTAGATATAAACACATTGTGCCTTGATGTGGTCCTTGTCCGAAGAGCCTCCTTAGGCCCCAGAGTCCCCAGACCCAAAGTTCGGATCAGTCTGATTTGACCCTGCCATTTGTGGCCAGATTGGACCCAGATGCAGATCCAGGAGTGTATGGCTACCTAAAATGATCAGGACCCAAAGTTTTCAGAATTTCAAACTCTATTGTATTCATTTTTCTTTCAACAATTTAACTATAAACAGTTGTACCTTTGCCATGTTGTATGCTCATGCTTTCATTAAATACACATTTAAGGGCCAGTGTATACATATTAAAATGGTTATGTAATAAAAATAGTTGTTTAGAGGGAGAGCTGCATCTGACCCATGGACTTCTTGTTGAACAGCTTTGGTTTATTACATTTCAATTGAAATTAGTGCTTTGATGGTTTTGTTCAAAAAGTTTTAATGCCGTTCTAGCAAAACAGAGATTAATTCAAGTATTACCTGCCATTCTGAGGTTTGGGAGGATTTTCCCTAATGAAGGTGAAGGATGACATTTGCAGCAATGCAAATTCACTCAATTCATACCCTGTTGTTACTCACTTGTCTTGTGAATTGATTTCACAAATGTTTATAATTACATTATTGACATATGTAGCTACAAAACCTCTATGGCCTCTAAGGGAGTTTTTTTCTGTGGCAGGAGTAACCCCAAATCTTAAGCAAAGGGGTGCCAAAAGCTACAGTACACCACATGTTCAGTGGAAAGCCTAACCAATAATTAATGCACAGGTATAACTAAGCTTGCAAGTCTTGCTTGTCTCTAACCACATTTGCTATCCATCATTTTCCATTTGCTAAACCTTTTTCCATTACTAATTTGACTAAAGTGATATATTACAAATTGTAATTAGCTTGCTTGTTAATAAATCCTAGGTGCATTACTTATCCCCATTTAACCTCATCTGCCATTTCTCTTCCTGCTGCCATGATGTAAACATCTTTCTTATTGATCTACTGACAAACCCTAAATCATCTGTAATTTGGACAAGTACTTTTTATGTACAATGACTAGGGATAGGCGCGGAAATGACACCTATAGACTTGTATGGCATCACGCATCAAAAAAATTACGACCGTCCAAAAAATTTGCCTTGTGTCAACAAAAATTTTTGACGCCCATAGACTGTAATAGGTGTCAGAGACATTTCGCCGGCAGCAAATTTTTGGCAAAACGAAATGGGTCAAATTCACCCAAGCCTAACAATAGCATTTAAAAGTAAATAAAGTGGATGTCATATTACTGTATATGTAGGTATTGACATGTATGAATTTATACAGTATATCACCTTATTTAAAAAGATCTACTAGCATGTACAGCAATATAGAAAAGCACATACAGAATGAATAAATAAATCAGTAAATCATTATAAATATATGGAGATTATTATATGCATTAAGTATATTCTCCAATAAAGGGTATATTTATTAAAATTTGGATTTCCTTTTTTTCACAATTTGTATTTTGTCTCTACAAATTTTAGATTTATTATATGTAATAACCACGAAAAATTCTAATGCAAAACTTTTCCAAGTAAAAACTGTCGAGGTCCCACAGAAGTCAGTGGGAGTTGTACTGATCCTTTTGGACCTTTCTTTAGCCATTCAAACTTTTTGTGGTTTATGGATTTTTTTTGCTTGCAATTTTTGATATAGTTTTTTATATATTTAAATTTTTGTGGTATCATTCATCACTTTTTTTGTTCGTACTTTTCATATTCAGATTTTTTAATAACATTCATGGCTTTTATGAGAAATAAAATGTAATAGTGGTTTAAAACAGCTCTAATACCATTAAAATTCGTCGTTTAATACATGGGCCTCCTACTGTCCAGATTTGATTCAATAAAAAAAAAAACGAATCAAATTTAATGTGTGGAAAAAGTTACGGTCCAACCAAATTTAAATTTTCAAGCAAAAATACCCATATATATTAAACATATCCAGTTATCTTTTTTGGGGTTAGCTAAATTTGTTCAGCTTCATTAGGGTTCTATGACATCTAGTGCACAGTTTATGGTTACATTTTTGAAATCTATTATTAATAAAACACTTTGCAATTAGTTCAATCAACTTATTACAGTCGTGACCTTTTGACCCAGGTGATTCTCCAATGCAGAAAATGCACTTATTTATCAGATATGTATATTATTATCTCTGCAGCCATGCTGTCTAATGTAGAGTTGATGCCTTTAAGATCAGGTCACTATATCTGGTTGATTTAAAAGTAAGATCTCAATAACTTAAGCACTAGGCCCAACAAAGTTGGAAAAATCTCTGTACCAGGGAATCATTGAGCCTTAAATTGTGGTGCTCCATTAACCCTCTATATAAAAAAAATCAAAATTTATTATGTCCAAATGTTTGAATATTCTTATACAGTCTATTAAAATATGGTCAGCTTCAAGAAAGCAATCAAATAGCAGGAATATTGGTTCGTAGAGTGAGGGAAGGATCTTTTGGCCAATTTTATATATCTACACATGGGGAGGCACATTTATCAAGGGTCTAATTTTGAATTCATGTATTCATATATCGAATTATTACTCCCATAAACTTGAAATTCGACCAATTGAAATTTATGATTGAAATCTAACTTTCTCAGCTCGGACTAACTGAATAGACCCGAAAACTCAAATCACATTCAATTTGAATTAGGAAAACTGGAATCAAATTTTTTCTGAAAAAAAACTCAAAATGTCAAGAAGGCTGCAAACATCACCAAATTGATCCCTGGACGTCTCCCATTGACTTATACAGCAATTTGGCAGGTTTAAGGTGGCGAATAGTCTAATTTGATTAAAGGGCTAGAGGGCTAGAGTATGATAAATATTGAAATTTGAATTAAAACTCAAATTGAGTTTGGATAATTCACAATTTGAATTTGACGGTTTTGACCAAAAAAAATGTCACTTAATAATCTTCACTTAATTATTAATTTTATTAAACCCTTAATAAAACTGTCCCATAATATCTATATTGATGTATGAAAGTCCCCTGAGTGCCTCAGTGCTTTTCTATACTGTTTATTCTCTACTTAATAGCAATAGGGCAGGTCCATCCACACCATTGCAGCTCTATCCTCCAATATCAGATCTCCAACAACTCTCATGCATGTAGCTGTTTAATGATGGTTGCACACATTTTTAAAACACAAATACAACGATAAAAAAAAGTCTACAATAATAGAATGCCAAATAATTAAATTTATTGTTTTATATATATTTAAAATATGTGCCATTTTACAGAATTCTTAAGAGTTGTATGACAGACAATTATTATAGTGAACTGTAACACAAAAAGGAAGTTAAAGGGCAAAACCACATAGCAAATGATTACACAATGTTTTTCCTTTATTTTGCCAATATTTATTATATGTATAGGGGCAACACAGGGACAAACAGGTTCACATTGGAACAAAGGTCTGTATTATTTTTGTGTGCATTACCTTTATTGTGCTATCACCTCTTGCTAATTAACAGCCACGCTGTATCCCATAAACTTATGCTGGTTAGTGAATGACCCACTTTGCATCTTCATGGAAGGAAGCAAGGGAATATTTGTTTGTAACAGAGGTTTCTATAATTTCCCTAATGGTTTCACACATTTCTGCTGGAGATAAAGCACACCTTTGAGAAGGGCTCTTCAGAACAAAACACACGTAATGAATATCTGTTGTGTTTATATTGCACATGGGGTTTTTTTTAAACACGTTATTGGCTTCCTGTTTTTCACTTTTTTTTTTGTACTGCTGGCATATTGAACAAATACATTAAAATGAAAAAGGCCCTTCAAGTATTTCAATATGGATCAGATTTATGGATTAAATGTAGCTGCCTCTGTAGACAGAGAAAAAGAAGCTGTATTTCCATTGTCCTCCGAAGTCCCATTGCACAGCTTCTGAAAGAAAGCAATGGTCATTTGTGAGGGATTTTATTACAGGGAAAATATCTTTTAACCCGCTTCTCTGTAATTTTGCTCTTGCAGAAGACAAAGTGTTACATGCACTTCAAGCTGGGAAGTCTAATGAGCAATATCACTAATGTTTATAAGCACCATGCCCTTCTGCAGCAATGTTTTAAAAATAGTGTCACTAGAGAGTTGGACATGTTGCATATTACCTGTGCCTTCAACCTCATTAGCAGAGGCCTGCTTATCTCCTCTACAGTGATTATTCCTAATGAAAAATGTCATAGCAGTACTTTATATCATTTCCTGCAGATAAGCAGCTCCACTTCAAGGGAAACTAAATTTATAAATATGTGCAAACTGCTTTACAGGTATTGATTGCTGGAAAAATCTACTGCCTGTAGATAAGATAACTAGAAATATTCAGATAGCTAAAAATATAAATATAAAAAAGGAAAGTTTGAATATTTGAAAGGAGCTAAAAACATTTTTTTTGGGGAAAAAGGCACTGTAACAAGCCTGCACAGGGAGAGATCAAACATAGTTTTTCACCAGCTCTTAACTGTGTGGCATATAGTCCTGTATTTTTGTTGTTTTCATGAATGGATAAGACAGAGGGTAGCAATACACATATCTACAAACATGATCCTATGCCATCTTTTTGCCCCAAATTAATTCACATACTAATGACTTATTATGTGTAAAGGGCATTCTAAGTATTAACAGTTTTCAGTTTATTGTACTGTGTTAGAAATGCATACAGTATTTTGGTACATCACTAATTATTATAATTGGTTTATCTCACTACCAGGTTAATATGCATAGCTTATCCCATGTTTAAAACTGATCTAGCCATTTATATAGAGATATTTATATTTGATTTCCCATTATTTAGCTGATTTATTATTTTGCCTGTACAGTGTATTACAAGGTGCTCTGCGGTTTTGCACAATACATTATGCAATTTGGTAGGCTCATGTAACACATGGTACAGCAATACTGCTGATACCTATATAATAAGAATTCTCAATATATTACATTAATTATCTACAGTCACATGCATCAGTCTCCACCACAGATTGCATGATTAAGACTCTGCAGGTTTCTCCAAATCTAAATTTATTGTATATTCAGCGGAAATAATTAAATTCACTTTTTACAGATGTTAGATGAAAAGCATATAAATTGTATGTAGTGGCAATCCAGGTATCCTCTTGTTCAAGGTACATTTCCTCTAGAAATTAGTTATTAATTAGTTATAGTTACTTGCCACTGGTGGTTTAGACTTATATCACTGGTGGATCAGTTTAGGATAGGCTTGATTAGGAGGTTCTGCAGGTAGATGTTGGGCAAGGAAAAGACACATATAATACTCTGTACAGAAGCACTCCAAAATGTTTTTGACTTCTCTGGTAGAGTCCTGCAGTGGGTTGCATACCTGCTGGTACCCCTGGTTACCCATAAAAAAGTGGTTAACCTGCAGGTTGTGGGTAGGAATTTTGGATGCGGATATAGATGTTGGTTGGCAGGTCTTATCTATAACAAGTTTTACTCCTTTACACATTTTTTAAAATGTTTCTTTCTGCCCTTGCCCACTTCTGATGTTGATGTTATGTTGAATAGTTGTTAGCAGGTCACAGATTTGGTTGTAGATAAGGCGTTATGAGTCAGGTCATGTAGTGGGTAAAAAAATGCAGGTTGTAGGTTGGGGTGCAGGTTGCAAGTCAGGGGTCGGGTGCAGGTTGCGAGTTGCGTGTCCAGGTCGCTTCTCTGTTTCAAAAATTGCTCCCACACAGGACTCTACCATCTTTGTGCCTTACATATATTGTAAATAACTCCCTTGCTTTCCCTCTGAACTCGAAAACGTTACTCAAAACCAGAACAGCATGCATGCAAAATATCCATGTTAGGAAGCTCTGGGCTTTCAAATAAGAAAATGAAAATCTAAGGTATATGGCAACATCATTTTAAAGAAAACAAGGTAGTAACTGAAACATTGTAAAGAACCTGCAGGTCAAATCCATATACAATAATATGTATGTGACAGTTAAGCAAAGTTGAATATAATAACTCACCAAATGTAGAGCATGGCTCAGGTGCACCAGCCTCAGAGCCTCAGTAAGGAGAATGGAAATCCATGTTCATACCAAAAAGCAGGATAGGCACTCCAGATCAACAAAAAAGTGCCTATCCTGCTTTTTGGTATAAACAAAGCATGTGCAGGTCTTTTTTTCTGTAGATTAGCCTGTGATCATGACAAATACACCCTTCTGCTCTTCTAAGGACATTTTTAAATCTCAAATTATTTTTTTTTCTGGGAGACTGGAGTTGGAGATCTAAGCACTTATATATTATATATATTTGTTATCTTTGTCTACTAGGACCCGTTAATGATGAACATACAGCCACAACTGCATTTAAATCAGGCTGCTATGATTTGTTTTGACTTTTGATTAGGCATTTAAGAGTATTTTCAGATTGTTTATCAGCAGGTTTTATGTTTATATTATGCATGAATAGCCCTGTATAATGAGACTCTTAAAAAACCTCCTATTTATTTTACAAATTACTTGAAATACATCTACAGCTAGAAGAACACATGGTTGTTCTTAGAGCGCCAAAATAAATACGTAAACAAAAGATGTAAATCGTTCCGATAATATAAAAAAAGCATTTCCCAAACAAAATTAGTTATTACTATTAGTTAGACAGGCTTTTCTTTGGATGCCTTTCGGGGCAATACAAACATTATTAGTGAGATGAAATGGCTGCATTTATGATGGTATAAATCAGTTATATAGGGCACTATGTTTGCAATGAAAAGAAGCATTAACGATTCTAGAAACCAGTAATGAGATGTGTTCCCTGGTAAGGTGATTAAAATAAGAGTTTTGGCATTATCTTTAGATGAATTTGTATTTTAGTTAAGGCAAAAGTGAATTTCTCAAAAAGACAAAGAAAGCACTTACTGTACTGGTTTACATAATCTTAAACCAAAATATAGGTGAAACTTTTACCAATATGAATATAAAAACTCCAAGGATAACGAATGCCTAGTAGCTGTATTTCAAAGCTGATTTCATTCCTCGGTTAGCCTGATTAGGTTATATTCCCACCCCCTTTCACAGGTTGATTGGTTATTGACTTTGTTATTAAGAATAATACACCTGTGCTCAGACAGCTATTTTTAAAACCTTCATTGGTAATTCTGGTAATGCTGTAAAGATTTTTATGGAAAAATGAATAATCAGCTTACAGTTGCTATACCTCAAATAATTCTCCTCATTCATTTTTCAGTATTTAGAGAATAAGAACATTGTGAAACCATTGATTTATAGTAGCTTGCAAAGCTACTGTATTCATTCTTACTTACAGGAAAATAATCTATTATCTAGAAAGCCCTGAACTACAGAAATCCTATTTATATGTGTTTTCTTATTAAAGTAACAATTCTGTAGTTTTGAATTATCTCCTTTTTCTCTGTAATAATACAGTGCTTCATAATAACTAACTAGCATGCGGCAAGACAATTCTATTGAGGTTTTGTGTAGTCTTAAAGTATGGTGCTTAACATTAATGAAGGGCCCCTTAACTGGAAAATTCCAAGTCTCAATCATTCTGAATAATAGATGGCATCCTTTATTTCTTATTGTGGTCATTTAATTAGATATATTCATGGAGTTAATACAAATTCATAATTTTAATTACAATATATTTATAGTTGTATAGATCAAGGAGCAGTATACATTACAAATATTTTTTTCGTAGTCCTTTTGTTTTGGTTACAGATATAACTATATTATAATTGGTTGCTGTGAGTGCAGCACTGAAGCAAATTAAGGCAGTGTTGATTACCCTGGTCCAGATGGACTCAGAAGAGGTTTTATCTCTGTACTATAATTTTTATATGGTATAATAATATACCCAACAAACACATGACCCACATCCACAAGCTTTAAAAGTACAGGTATAGAAAGCTTTTGTAATTTGGATCTCCATACAGTAAGGGGTTATTTTATCCAAACAAATCATGAAAATCGGATTCGGGAAAATGTAATAATAAATAAGCGCACAAAAACCTGAGCAGATTTGATCGGAGTTTGTAGCAGAAAATATTGAGGTAAATTCAGACTTTGAATAAGTGGCAGATTTATTAAGGTTGAAATTCAAATTTTTGATTTTTTTTTTAGTCAAAACTCACAAATTCAAATTTTAAATCACGAACTGAATTTGAATTCAATTGTGAGACACCTCGACCCTGGAAACTGTTCTAATTCCAATATTCACCACCTAAAACCTGCCTAGTTCATTTACAATTCAATAGCATAAGTCCTTTAACCCTTTCCCTGCCAGCCGTTTTGTCCTAGATGCGAACATCTACTGCCAAGCAGTTTTTAGATATTTTGCACTCTTTCACTTTAAGGGCCTTTCCTGGGGTGGTCTTTTAGTTTACCCAGGAAAACAATATATTGTTTTTTTTTCAGGACAACCTGAACTTTCATAATATGCAAGAATTTTGGTGTAATTCTACTTCTGTAAAAAAATATAGGCTTCTAAGTGTCCAATAAAATGAAAAAACTCATGTTTCACAAAGAACAATCACATATACTGTATCAGAAACATCATTTATGTTATGTACGAGAACACAGCCAATTTGGAAAGGTCTATGTCTCCTGAACGCGGCAATACCAAATATATATAGTTTTATGGAGATTTCTCACTTGTATAGATCAAAATCTACAAGCAGTACACTACCAAATTTCCAAAGCACCGCTCTCCAAACGGCATACTTCTGATTTCAAGGCCAAACATTCCACTAACAGTAGGTTTACCCTAGAAAACTACCCATTATTAGAAAGAACAGATTCTGGTGAATCAAAAATGGGTAAATATATCATTGTACTCCAAACTACCAAGTTGCAATTGTTTCCTAAAGTTATAATGTTTTATAGAAATTGGTGAATTTTTTGAAAAATTACCTCAAAGCTTCCAATCTACAGAATCATATCTCCCACACATCATTAGGTATCAATGTAAAACACCCCAAATATGAAAGCCTGGGGTCCACTGAAAAGTTTGATGCCCAATATGTATAGGTGTACCCAAGTATGTGGCATATAGGGGCCCTAAAATGTAGACACCTCATTTGAGCTATCAGTTCTGTAATTCCAGATACTGCAAAATCAACACATTTGCATCGTTTTGGGGGGGTGTAAAAGTAGGAAAAATAAGTTCACCACAGAAAACCATATATTTTCGGAAAGTACACATTCCCACGAATCTAAATTGGGTATGCATGTCTTTGTACTCCAAAGTACCAAGCCGCAAACCATTCCTAAATTTGGTGATTTTGGCGAAATTTCCAAAAATCACCTCAAAATTTCTACCCTGCAGCATTGTATTACCCACATACTTTTAGGTATCAAGAGAAATCACCCCAAATATGAAAGCCTAGGGTCCTCTGAACAGTTTGATGCCCAATATGTATAGGTGTACACAAGCACGTGGCATACAGGGGCCCCAAAAGGAAGACCCCCAGATGGTCTTTCATTTCAGGTACTGCAAAATCAACACATTTATATTGTTTCGGGGGGCCCAAAGTAGAAAAAAGTAGGTTCATCCCAGAAAAACATATATTTTCGGAAAGTACACATTCCCACGAATCTAAATTGGGTATGCATGTCTTTGTACTCCAAAGTACCAAGCCGCAAACCATTCCTAAATTTGGTAATTTTGCTGACATTTCCAAAAATCACCTCAAAATTTCTACCTTGCAGCATCGTATTACCCACATACTTTTAGGTATCAAGAGAAATCACCCCGAATATGAAAGCATGGGGTCCTCTGAACAGTTTGATGCCCAATATATATAGGTGTACCCAAGCACGTGGCATACAGGGGCCCCAAAACGAAGACCCCCCCATATGGTCTGTCATTTCAGGTACCGCAAAAGCAACCCATTTACATCATTTTGAGAGGGGCAAAGTTAGAAAAGAGTAATTTCACCCCAGAACACCATATATTTTTCGGAAAGTACACATTCCCCCGAATACAAATTGAGTAAGCATGTCTTTGTACTCCAAAGTACCATACTGCAAAGCTACGCTAAATGCTGTGGTTTTTATGACATTTCTAAAAAATCACCTAAAAATATTGTAATTGGCTGCATTTTTCTCACCCAATTTCTTACATACAATTGTAAAACACCCTAAATATTGATGCCAAGGGTCTACTGAACAGTTTGATGCCCAATATGCATAGATATACAAAAGCAGCTGGCATGTGCGGACCCCAAATACAAATAGTGCATATGAATTTTCTCGGCTGCCGATTCGCCTTCTGTGAACAAAGACCTTTGACTGCGCATTGTGTGCCACAAGACCCTCCTAACGGCACAAGGACCCCCAAAACCATATATATTTGGAAAGTACACATTCTGACGAACCCAAATTTGCTAAAAATGTGTTTGTTCTCCAAATGATCAAAGAGCAAATGACGCTAAAAAAATTTAAGGAACAACAATGAAAGCATAAAAATCCCAAAAATCAAATACAATTAGGCAAATCAATAAAATAACAAAATAACTGATCCAACAGTGTGGTTAGTGGTCAGAATGCTTGATCCACTAGTCACACTGGTAAAGCAACAGTTTTTTAGGGAATTACAAGAAGGAAACTGGTAAACTGAAGAACTAAAAAAAAAAAAAAACCAACAAAGATCCTATAAGTGTGTGTTTGTGTATACATGTGTGTGTTTTTGTATACATGTGTGTACAGCTCTGACAAGTGTATAAGTGTGTGTATATCTGTATGTGACTCTGTAAAATACATAAAAAGCCAGTAAATTAAAAAAAAAATCTACCTTTAGTTATATGTGTGCTGTGTATGTGTAAATGCATGTATGTATGTTTGATTGCATGTATGTGTGTGTGTAACTGTGTAAATAGAAGGGCACTTACAGTTTTTTGGAGAAGAAGGGATCAGAAGCAGATCTGCAGACTCCAGGATCGCATAGATCAACAGCAGGAAGTGCGTGGGCGGAGCTTCACACGAGGTTGGTCCAGGAAGAAGCAGCACATGGGGAGCAGCATACAGCAGCCAGGATCAGGTAAGAAGTCGGGTCCTGCGACAATCGCAGCACAGGACCCGACTGGCAGCCCCCGAGGCTAGTTGTTTTGGGAGTGGAGGGGCCAGGAGAACCTCTCTGCACTTTGATTTTTGCAAGAGTGCAGAGAGGCAGCTGATTAAAGAAAGAACATAGCTCCTACGTTCTTGGCACTTGCAGCCTTTTTTTAAAATAACGTAGGAGCTACGTTCTTGGCTAGGAAAGGGTTAAACCGTTTGAAGATTGCCTTCCTGACATTCAAGTTTTGTTTTTCGAAGGAAAACACAATTCAAATTCAATTTGAATTT
Organism: Xenopus laevis; assembly: GCF_017654675.1. Taxonomy (NCBI): domain Eukaryota; kingdom Metazoa; phylum Chordata; class Amphibia; order Anura; family Pipidae; genus Xenopus; species Xenopus laevis. Next base: position 108,360,690 of record NC_054375.1, read on the forward strand.
TCGGGTCATTTTTATTCGATTGAATATTAGACACATGAGTTTTTTTCATAAATAACCTATCATTTGAGTTGTGAGTACATTCGAATTTATTAGAGTTAAAAAAATTTACATAACTTTGAAATTCGACCTTTGATAAATCTGCCCTTTAAAGGGAAAGGAAACCTAGTCGGCGCAAACCCCCCACCCCCCTCCCATTTGTTGCCCACCCTCCCTCCTCCCCCCTGGCCTACCCGTCCCGCTGGGCAAATGCCCCTAACTTGTTACGGGCAAATGCCCCTAACTTGTTACTTAACCTTCTGCGCAGGTCCAGTCCAGGGAGTTCACCGACGACATCTTCTTCCACGCAATCTTCTTCCTGCTTTGAACGGCGCATGCGCAGTAGGATCATTTCGCCGGTACGATCTACTTAGCATGCGCGTGACTTTTGGCACATGCGCAGTAGATCCGTACCGGCGAAATGATCCTACTGCGCATGCGCCAAAACACCGTTCACAGCAGGAAGAAGATTGCGTGGAAGAAGATGTCGTCGGTGAACTCCCTGGACTGGACCTGCTCAGAAGGGTAAGTAACAAGTTAGGGGCATTTGCCCAGCGGGACGGGTAGGCCAGGGGGGAGGAGGGAGGGTGGGCAACAACGGGAGGGGGGTGGGGGGTTTGCGCCGACTAGGTTTCCTTCCCCTTTAAGGGTCTATTTATCATGCTGTGTAAAAAATTACTGGTGATGTTGCTCATAGCAACCAATCATATCTTTGTTTTCTAACTGTTGAATTCTAATTGCGGATTGATTGATCTGGGCAACATCACTGTTGATGCTTCACTCCACTTTTTAAACAGCATGATAAATAGGCCCCTAAGTCTGCTAACAAACATTTAAAACATTAAACCCAATAGGATTGTCTAACTTCTAATATAGATTCATAATTTTTTGTATTATAGATTTATAATATCTTTAGTATTATAGAGGAAAAGGTGATCCTTTTAAAAAAAAACTTAAAATAAACTTGATGGCAGATGGGCTTTCTGGATAACGAATCCCATAACTACACTTGTAAAGCTTGTGAAAGCGATAAGTGGGTCATGAGTTTGCTGAGTATATTGTTATTCTTGTTATTGTGATATGCTGATATGCTTTAAATGGGTTAACCTTACTACACTAAAACATCAATCAGATGCGATTACAAACATACTACTGCTACTGCAAATAAAATATATAATACAAAATTTAAGTTATAGACTATGTAATTAAAAAAACAGATGTGAAAAAAAGATAATAGGAGTAAAGGTTGTGTAGTTATAATCAACAAAATTCTGTGTATGAAGATGCCCTTTTGCAGCCCCCATGACATAGATGTATTCTGTTCTCAAGCCAGTCTTGGTTGCTACTACCCTGGCCTTGAGGGCAGAAACACCTTTTTGGCTGTAAGAGCAGTTCTTTTTTTTCTGTACTCTGAAGAGACATGTCAATGATCTCCCACCAGTAAATCCTCTTTACTCCTCAATTACGTCTCCCATTCACACCTGTACTTCTTTGCATAATGTTCTCATGTAAAAGTTCAGGGTTCTGGCACTTGAAGAGTTCAGAATACACAGAACTTGTGTCAAATAAGCTTTGACTATCTTTTACCTCAACTGGTCTCTGGTAACGGACTTTCCCCAACAAAAGCAAGAAAAGACATTTGTGCCCTTAATAGAATACAAAATGTTTATTTCCTTATTTTAAAATATCTTTTTCCCGTGTGTCTTTAACAGAATCATATTATAATGCAGTTTTTACCATTCGATTAAGTATGCAATGTATATGTCTTTGAACTAGGCATGCATACAGGTACAGTTAGTGCTCTCAAAGCTTACAATTGGAACTGGAACTCAAGCAAGAATTATACTACCATATTAAAATAGTTTTTACTTTTTCTACTTAATTGTTAACCCACTCACTGCAGATGCTACAGGCTTTAATGGTCCATACAGTAATTGCATGATGAAGGCCTGTCGATATTGCATATCTGTCATTTTATGCAATACTTATTACTACTGTATCTATTCAATTTTCTTCTTTTAGGATTTGCATAACTTAACTTACCTAACATAACTTAAATTGCCTTATTTATGAAAGTGCACTCATTACAGACAAGACTGTTTGATATAGTCACATAGTTAAATCGGGTTGAAAAAAAGACAAAGTCCATCAAGTTCAACCCTTCCAAATGAAAACCCAGCATCCTCTCACCTACTACACGCACCTCTCACCTACTTTCACATAAATTATATATACCCATATCTATACTAACTATAGAATTTAGTATCACAATAGCCTTTGATATTATGTCTGTCCAAGAAATCATCCAAGCCATTCTTAAAGGCATTAACTGAATCAGCCATTACAACATCACCCGGCAGTGCATTCCACAACCTCACTGTCCTCACTGTAAAGAACCACCTATGTTGCTTCAAATGAAAGTTCTTTTCTTCTAGTCTGAAGGGGTGGCCTTTAGTACGGTGATCCACTTTACGGGTGCTGCTATTTGTCTATAATGTCCTCTAATGTACTTGTAAAGTGTAATCATGTCCCCTCACAAGCGCCTTTTTTCCAGAGAAAACAACCCCAGCCTTGACAGTCTACCCTCATAATTTAAGTCTTCCATCCCCCTAACCAATTTAGTTGCACTTTCTCCAGCTCACTTATATCCCTCTTAAGGACTGGAGTCCAAAACTGCAATGCATACTCCAGATGAGGCCTTACCAGGGACCTATAGAGGCATAACTATGTTTTCATCCCTTGAGTTAATGCCCTTCTTTATGCAAGACATTATTTGCTTTAGTAGCCACAGAATGACACTGCCCAGAATTAGACAACTTGTTATCTACAAAAAACCCTTGATCCTTCTCATTTAAAGAAACTCCCAACACACTGCCATTTAGTGTATAACTTGCATTTATATTATTTTTTGCCAAAGTGCATTTGCATTTATCAACATTGAACCTCATTTTCCAGTTTGCTGCCCAGTTTTCCAACTTAGACAAATCACTCTGCAAAGTGGCAGCAATCTATAGTTCTGCACACTTTAGTTTCATCTGCAAAAATAGAAACAGTACTTTCAATGCCCACCTCCAGGTCATTAATAAGTTGAAAAGCAAGGGACCTAGTACAGAGCCCTGCGGTACTCCACTAAAACACTGGTCCAATTAGAAAATGTTCCATTTACCACCACTCTTTGTAGTCTATCTTTTAGCCAGTTTTCTATCCAGGTACAAATACTATTTTCCAGGCCAACATTCCTTAATTAACCAGTAATCACATCCACCGAGGTCCCTACTTAACTTCTCATAAAAAGAAATTAAGTTAGTCTGGCAAGATCTATTATGCATAAAACCATGCTGGCACAAACTCATAGTATTATGATTTGCTATGAAGTCCAGTATCTTATCGTTTATTAACCCTTTGAAAAGCTTTCCTACCATTAATGTCAGACTAACTGGCCTATAGTTTTGAGGCTGAGAACAGGATCCTTTTTTGAATAGATGCACCACATTAGCAATTCGCCAGTCTCTTGGCACTGTGCCAGATCTCAATGAATCCTGAAAAATTAAGTAAAAAAGTTTGACAATCACAGATCTAAGCTTGCTAAGTACCCTGGGATGAATACCATCTGGCCACGGACCTTTGTTTATCTTAACATGTTCTAGTCTCTTTTGAATTTCCTCATGTGTGAACCATGCATCATTAGTTATATTACTAGAATTGCTCGAATTAGGACTATTAAGAAGGAAACCTTCATTAACTGGTTCCTCATTTGTGTAGACAGATGAAAAATATGTGTTAAAATCTGCACTGTTTTCATCAGCCAGCTGGCCCCCCCTCTGATATTAAAGGTCCCACCCCTTCCTGCTTCAATTTTTTTAATATTAACATATTTTAAAAAATTATTTTGGATTATTTTTACTGCTTGCTGCAATATCCTTTTACATATCAATTTAAACTTGCCTTATAGCTTGTTTGCATGATTTATTGGCCTCCTTGTACCTTATAAATGATTTGGCTGTCCCAACTAACTTAAAAAACCTTAAAGGAGAAGGAAACCGAGTCGGTGCAAAAACCCTCCCCCCCTCCCGTGTGTTGCCCACCCTCCCTCCTCCCCCCTGGCCTACCTGTCCCGCTGGGCAAATGCCCCTAACTTGTTACTTACCCTTCTGTGCAGGTCCAGTCCACGGAGTTCAAAGGCACCATCTTCTTCCACGCGTTCTTCTTCCTGCTTTGACCGGCGTTTTGGCGCATGCACAGTAGGAGCATTTGGCCGGTACGGATCTACTGCGCATGCGCTAAAAGTCACAAAGTTTTCCGATTTCACTTTGTGACTTTTGGCGCATGCGCAGTAGATCGTACCGGCGAAATGCTCCTACTGCGCATGCGCCGGTCAAAGCAGGAAGAAGATCGCGTGGTAGAAGATGGCGTCGGTGAAGTCCGTAGACTGGACCTGCGCAGAAGGGTAAGTAACAAGTTAGGGGCATTTGCCCAGCGGGACGGGTAGGCCAGGGGGAGGAGGGAGGGTGGTCAACACACGGGAGGGGGGGGAGGGTTTTTGCGCCGACTAGGTTTCCTTCTCCTTTAAAAGCATGTCTTTTCTTACCCACCTCAACACCAACACTTCTATTGAACCAAAAAAAGGTTTTGCTTTGTAACGACATTCCTTGCTTACAAGTGGAATATACTGACATGTATATTTATTAAGCAGCATTTTAAAGACTTCCCATTTTTGTTCTGTGTTTGTACACATTGTTTTTTAGGTGTAAGATGAGGACCAGTAGAATACTGGAGTCCAACGTCTAATTAAATTAGGACCATAATGATGTGGTCTTGCATAACCAAATAATACAACTGAACAACATAACATTTGATTTGCACTGGGTATTTGGCAATACCCTGAAGTTTTCGGGGAAAAATTCTGAGTTTTTGGGTGAAAAATACAAAAAAATTGTGAAAATCAGATGAAAAATACGAAAAAATTGTGAAAATCTGATTTTTTTCCTGCAAACCAAATTTTCCGGGAAAGTGTATTAATAAATAAGCCCAAAAAACCCATGCGGATTTGGTCGGAGTTTTTTTCAGAAAATATTGAGATAAATTTAGACTGATATTTAACCCCCCCCCTGATGTCCTTCTATTCTTTCCTGCTTTGTTTAGCTGTTGTACATTATACTGACCAGGTTGAAATGGTTCATTGTGATAGGGTAAAACAGAAGGACAAAGTGGTTGTCTTTATGTACTAAAGTGGTAGGGAGGCTGTTTAATTTGGTTGGCCTGTAAAGTCATTGTTTTTGAAGGTATAATTTGTAAAGTGACAAACAGGCCTTTAGAAAAAGTGAACATTTTGAATGGGAAACCTTTGAGCAGCTTGTTCCCCCCTTTATAGATCATAATTAAAATATTTTTATTATTATAAATGGCAGTTATTTTGCCTTATAGTTCTTTTATTTGCATACCGTATATACTCGAGTATAAGCCGAGTTTTTCAGCCCCCAAAATATGCTGAAAAACGCTACCTCGGCTTATACTCGGGTCAAGCGCAAAAACGGTCGCCGGCGTCTAAGAATAGTCGCCGGCGCCTAAGAATAGTCGCGGCGTCCAAGAATATTCGCCGGCGTCCAAGAATAGTCTCGAAGAATATTCGCCGGCGTCCAAGAATGGTCGCCGGCATCCAAAAACGAGACGCCGGCACCTCCAATGGGAACAGAAGCCATCAATTTTTTGATTGAAACTTACCAGAAGCTGCTGCATTAAGCTTTCCCAGTTTTTGGAGGTAAAATTAGGTACCTCGGCTTATACTCGGGACGGCTTATACTCGATTATATACGGTATGTACAGTGTAAGGAAGCATTCTGAGATATTTGGAAAAATCAGGCTACAAATAACTTTGTTCTCTGACATATAAAAATATATTAACATATTTTTAGAAAATCTGCATTTAGAAGAGGAAGAACAGATTTTGTTCTATGCTGATTTTTTTTTAAGATAAAAAAACATTTTGAAAAGACGTGATTGATTCATGATTAACGACAAAAGCCCACTGTGTTATAAATGATCAATGAACATTATCATCAGAACAATGTCATGCTGTTACAATTATAGAGCATCATAAATGCAAACATAATTGCATTGTATTTAATGATCTCATTAGAGTGTTCTATGGGAGAAGAAACTGAAGGGCACCATAAAGCTCTGTAGTCTAGAATTATTTTTTCATTTCAGCTGGGAAAGCACTCAGCTAGTAAAGGATTTACAAGGACAGAATTAAATAAATGCATGTTTTGTAAAAACTTTATAAAAATCTTCTCTCCAAAGACCAATGAATATAGTATGAGCAATTCTGGTTACAACTCGATGCAGATGTTTGTTTAAACATATAAATAACCTGCAGTGAAACTGGGAATAGGGAATGTTCATCTAATCATAATTTCTGTAGTCTAATTAACAGAATTTATTGAGTGGTCATGTTAATTGATATAATTTCAGACAGTTTTAACTTTGTTACCTGCACACATATTCCTTCGGGATATGGGTGTCTTTGAGTTGTATGTCCCCATTAGAACAAGATTGATTGGGCTATTACAGATGAAATGACATTGGGAAATCTCTACAACGTTTATTGCCAGTGTACTTACGGGGCCTTTTGTAAAAACCTGATACCTTGACCTCAGCATTTGTTTTTCTTCTTTGAAATGGTAAGATTGCAGTTATCACGCTGTGCTTACAAGGGCAACTGGGCTGTAGGTTTGAATTCACACAAATGGCTCAAGTCACTTTCTTTCTTGTACAGGTTAATGTCAGACGATGGATGGCTTATTGATCATGTATAGTTTGTTTGCAAACTGGTGTGATAGGCTGCTTTATAGTCACTGTAACTGTTCCTAATCTTGCACAATGACAAAAACTAAATGAAAACAAAACTATTTGTCATGTCTAATTCAATGGGAATTTTCCCATTAAAATTGAAGCAATTTTTCTAATTTGAGTTTTTCCAGGTTTTTTAAAGGTTGGTAGACTTATGGAAAATAAGGAGAAGAATGCAACTGAATTATTTTTACATTTTTTTAAGTGATTACGTTTTTGAGATTCTTCAGAGATTCTTTAATAAATAAGTTCACACCCAAGTTTGGTGAGCTTAGAATTTTTTTTAAAAACAAACGTGTTTATTTACAAATTTGAATTTTGATAAATAGGCCTCCCCAAGTTATTATACATAGTACATCTTCATTTAGGGGCATATTTATCAAGGGTCAAATTTCAAATTGAAAAAACTTTGAAATTTGAATTCAAAAAGACCAACTGAAATTAAAGTTTTTGTTTTGGTTGAATAGGTCTGTTTTTGATCGAATAGGGCTGAATTTGGCCAAATTTGAATCTTACGAATTGAAGAAATTTCGCATTTGATATTTTTCCCCAAAAAAACTTCGAATTTTCAAAGTCCACCAATTGACTCCATATACCGTATATACTCGAGTATAAGCCGAGTTTTTCAGCCCCCAAAATATGCTGAAAAACGCTACCTCGGCTTATACTCGGGTCAAGCGCAAAAACGGTCGCCAGCGTCTAAGAATAGTCGCCGGCGCCTAAGAATAGTCGCGGCATCCAAGAATATTCACCGGCGTCCAAGAATAGTCTCGAAGAATATTCGCCGGCGTCCAAGAATGGTCGCCGGCATCCAAAAACGAGACGCCGGCACCTCCAATGGGAGCAGAAGCCCTCAATTTTTTGATTGAAACTTACCAGAAGCTGCTGCATTTCTCACCCTCGGCTTATACTCGAGTCAATAAGCTTTCCCAGTATTTGGAGGTAAAATTAGGTACCTCGGCTTATACTCGGGACGGCTATACTCGAGTATATACGGTAGGTTCTAGGAGGTCCCCCATAGGCTAAAACAGCAAGTCAGTGTTTTAAAAAAAAAAAAAAAGTACATGATAAGTATAATTGAATTTTCTAATGTTTTGCAAATTTGAATCGAATTTGGACTATTCCCTAGTAGAAGTACACAAAAAGTAGCTCGAAATTCGAATTTTTTTAATTCAAAAATTCACCTCGACCTTTGATAAATCTGCCCCTTATTCTTGTTCGTGCAAGCAGTAATTTTCCCTTTGATGAAAAAGCCTCATCCAAAGATTCTAATGAAAGTGTGGTCTCCTCATTCTGAATGAGGAGAATGGCAGAATGTTTATCCAATTTTACAAAGCAATAACGTATAAATTAAGGGAGAGACCTACTAACATCTGGATTTCCTATTTTTTCTATGAATCTTATTTTTTAGTAATTCTAGTAATTGTCCAGAAAACTAAAATGTTTAGATGTTTCAGCAATACTCATATATTTTAGCACATTGTTGAGCATTTTTTTCTTTTAATAATTTTTACACTAGGATCTTTTGACTTTCATGGCATTTGGTGATTTAGAGAAATATGAGAAGTATATTTACCAAAGAGTGAATTTAGATCTTGCAACAGTCTGTCAGAGTGACATTCCTCCACTCTCAATGCATTTCTATGGGATTTCTAAGAGAATATTTATCAAACCGGGTTGGTGCTATCTGGACAAGTACAAATTCAATGAGGGAGGGCAATATAACTATAAGTAAATATAACTGATTACCAAAATATAACTGATAGGACCAATGATCCTATTCTATTAAAAATTTCTCTCTGACAGACTCTCTTGAGCTCTAAATTCACTTTTTGGTAAATATACCCCACAGAGTTAATCAATCAAAAAGCTCTAATACCACAAAAATTCAACCTTTAATAAATGGGCCTCTAAGTGTATTTTTGAGTAAATCTGTGTGGGTTTTAGCAGACAATGGGCAAAATATGATTTCTTTATAAGCCATAAAGGACAAGAAGAGTGATATTTACTGAGGGGGTGCCAAAGGGGTACATTTCCACTTTTTAGCAATACCTGGTGTTGTCCCAGAGCAAGTGCATGTGCAGTATCTTACCACTTGAAATGCACAGCACATGTACAGTAAATATTTTGCTATTCTGTCTAAGACTGAGAAGCAGTAAGGAATCACTAGGAAGTGGCTGATGCTGTAGCAGCCACCCTAGGCTGGTGTGTTTTTAATAGAAGAGGAGCATTAATCCAGGGTAAAAAAGTAATCAATTATATTTACTGGGGTGCAAATTGCCCTCCCTCATTGAATGCTACTTATTTGTACTTGTCCAGATAGCACCAACCATAAATGCAATTAAAAAAGATTTACATGAAAATTACACTTTTAAGAAGCACAGTCAATGTTGTATAGAGACAAACTTGGCAACAACAAATCAAACACACAGGCTTGAAAAACCACAAAGAGATAGCCTTGCACGTTTCATATTTCATTAACACTAACATGTGACGTTTGAACTCGCCACAATACAATTCCACCACTCTGTTCTTTCTATGGGATTTTTAGAGGTGTATTTATCAGATGATGAACTCTAAGGGGCCGATTCACTAAATTCGAGTGAAGGATTCGAAGTAAAAAAACTTCGAATTTCGAAGTATTTTTTGGGCTACTTCGACCATCGAATGGGCTACTTCGACCTTCGACTACGACTACGACTTCGAATCGAAGGATTCGAATTAAAAATCGTTCGACTATTCGACCATTCGATAGTCGAAGTACTGTCTCTTTAAAAAAACTTCGACTCCCTAGTTCGCCATCTAAAATCTACCGAACTCAATGTTAGCCTATGGGGAAGGTCCCCATAGGCTTGCCTAACTTTTTTTGATCGAAGGATATTCCTTCGATCGTTAGATTTAAATCCTTCAAATCGTTCGATTTAAATCCTTCGAATTGTTCGATTCGAAGGATTTAATCGTTCGATCGAAGGAATAATCCTTCGATCGTACGATCGCAGTATTTGTTCTAAATCCTTCGACTTCGATATTCGAAGTTGAAGGATTTCAATTCCTAGTCGAATATCGAGGGTTAATTAACCCTCGATATTCGACCCTTAGTGAATCAGCCCCTAACTTTCACCCATTGATAAATACACCTCTATAAATTCGATGAGATTTAACAGAGAGTTGTAAAATTTTACTGTGTTCATGAGTCGTGTAACTAGAATGCAACAGCTCCTCTTTTTTTTAAAAAAAATTTAAGGAGGGACCGAGCAAACTGCAATCCCCAAGCACCCTCTTGCCTGCCCACTCCTCAACCCGCATCCACCCACTTCCAGCCTAACACTGGGGAGGGGGTATTTCTATTAATTTCTATGGGATTTTTGTATCTGATCTGTAACCCTTCTGAAAAACTCACACTTTAAACTGTAAATTGTTTCTTCTTTTAAACTACTACAAGAATAGCCCTTTTAACACAGAATCTGCCAAGCATCTGGTCCAAGAATCTGCCTTCATCAACCTAGCGGTGGGAGTGGAGTGTCAAAATATATGGAGTAAGAAGCTGAAGAAGGGTACAATAGGGATGATTTCATTCAATACCTGACATGATTTGATGCATTCCAGGGGAATCTACAATATACAGTAACTCTAGAAAACTGTCAGAGACAAAAAAGTCAATTTGGAAAATTAGTAAAGAATGAGAAAGAGAGGAATGAAGAATTCCAAGTGGCTAAACAACTGAAGAAGTAAGGAATTATGTTGAAATGTATATGTCTAGTTTTGGAGGACATCATTCATCTAACTGTGGTTGAAATGGGACCAACATCAAAAGATATATTTAACTAAAAAACTCATTAACGGGAAATGTGGAATTTAGTATATAACGTGCATAATCAGAGCACAATGCAATAGTATATTTCATGCATTCGTATTATGCTTCCTTCCAGGAAGACTTATATTATATATATGTAATAATAGTCTAAATCCATGCACAGTAATATTTTGTAGTAACTATATTACAATCTGTGATGCAGCCTGTGCATGACTGAAGTACCCAGGCAAACAACTGAAGTCTACAGTTACAAGTTATAGACAATTGTTAAATATTACAACTAGTGATTGGCAAATAAATTTGGTGTACACAAATTCGCAAGCAAATTTCCGCATTTACTGCAAGCAAATTCATTCGAGAAACCGCTGTGACAATTCGCTTTGTCACAAAAATTATTGAAACCAGTCATAAAAATTGTCACACATCAAAATTATTTGGACGCCCATTGACTTTAATGCATTTTGACCAAATAGTTGCGTGTATTAAAATTGTAGCTCTCGTCAAAATTATTTTAATGCCCATTGACTTCAATGCGGTTCATGAATTTTTTCGCCATTTCTGAATTTCACAGCACAGATTCGCCTATCACTAATTATAACTAATTCTGATCTGGGAGATAACCAGAAAAACAAACTTAATTACATATAACTGAAGTTGGTGCAAAGGTGAAATCACTCTCTCAATTTTCAGTTTGGTTGAACATCATAAGTTTCTGGTGGAAATCATTAAAACTGAGTATGGTTAAGGAATCCCATTGCAATTGGTTTCATTTTTCTACCTGGGTGTGTTTCAAATCATTTGGTGTTTTACAGGGGATTTTAAGGTCAACATGAAAATATAAAGTTAAGAAATAAAATACATATAAATTAAATGATACATTGGAGAAGTATCAAGAACATATAATGTAAGGTATCAGCTACTATTTCCATAGATGGTTGTTCTTCCAGTGGCAGAAGAGATCTACTCTTTCCCTTTATATTAGCTGTTCTGAAAGGTACCATTGGAAAAGACATGGTGCTCCGTTAAAAAAAAAGCTTTATTTATATATAATAGTGGAGAATATTCTGCCTTTGTTGCTGCTTTCCTTTAAATGTACTTTTACAATGTTTATTTATAATCACTGAACTTTGTTAAACCTCTTTAACATCTCTGCAATAGAGGTGTCCATCGTAAACAACAAGATATGCATTTTTCACATTTTTGCAACCACGTGGACACTAGCAATAACGGAATAATTTACTGCCCTATATGTATTTTAATGTTTGAATATTAACTATTTTTCATAGAGCAGCATTTCTTATAAACATAATATTGTTTTTGCTAATTATATGCAGACTCACAAAATTGATGCTTCCAGTTGCTTTTCTATGCTTGCTTCTCCAGAGAGAATAATATCTGAACAGCTGCAAAAAGCACCAATGAATAGAGTGTTAACAGGAATGATGAATAGAGCTTTATTCATATTTTACATTAAGTTGCACCATGCTAAGCAACACGCAGCACTCTAGGCATAGACATGTTATTTCTTTTCACTATCTTAAAGAAAAGAAAATAGGAGATGTATGATTAGAGCTTTAAAACTCAAAGGTTCTTGTCACTGATTATAATGCAAGGCAAGATGTAAACAAACAAAATCTATCTTGCAAACATCCTATTGATTGTTTCCATTTCATTATGTTTCCGCATCAGTGCCGAGCCATGCTGGCCGGGCGCCCTATGCAACCCAGCCAGCCGTGGCGCCCCTTCCGCCGCACACATAGGAAGTGTGCGCGCATGTGCACTGACCGCGCACATGCGCACTAACCGGTTGACCTATCCAGGTACGCTCTCCCCCTCCCCTCATGTAGGCGTGCATGTGCACAAACAGGCACATGTACTGGAGAAGAGCGCACTCACTCAGCTGGACTAGGGGTAGGTAGCAGTGAAAGTTACATGCTTGCGCCCCTCAAGCTTTGCGCCCTAGGCAAGTGCCTACTCTGCCTACCCCTAGTTCCGGCCCAGATCAGCCAAGTTTCTGTTCCATGTAACAAAATTCTAGCACTCACTTACTAATCAAGTTTTACAGGACTAAATGTGGCTACATATGAGTTGACTTGATAAGAATGATTGTCGTATGGGGGTGGTTATACAGGATGATGGGCTTGAAATTTTCTTCATGCACTGAAGACCGAATTGGTTGAATATATTGGCATAAGTGTTAGAAAAGATGGGCCCTTGCAGCTCCAGGTCAGCTGATGAGCTGATTTACCTTCTGAACTGCAAAAAAACCATAAGTGAGTACAATTATCAATAGTTGAAAACTGTAAGAGCAGTTTAGACAACTCATCCTGCTATTAGAATGGTTAGTCAAGCAGTTTCCCTTCTTCACAGTACAATAACAATCTTAATGATCTAAAAGAGGTAACACAGACATGTCATAGCACCTGTGAAGAATTTAAAAACCTCTCAGATGCTTAGCTAATCTTGAGATACAGCTGGGTGCTAACAAAAGACCAGTTAATAGGCATCATGAAATGCTGCTCTAAAATGTTTTAGTATACACTGTGAGCTGGTAGCTGGGAAAAAAAGCACAGCAAAGTGAGAATGAGAATATCTAAAGGAGCATTATTAGCCCTTTAGTGAAGTGCTGGTGTATATATCAGTATTTAGAGAGGTAGAGCAAATGGAATTCCCCAAGGCCAAGCAAATGGGACTATTTAAAGGAACTATGATACGGAAAAGCTCAGGTTCAATAAGTGACTACTGATTGGTCAGCTATTGGATCCATTAAGGGTAAGAGTTTTGTTTTACATTTTTTGTAATTTTTTTAGTTTATTTTGCTTCCTTTACCAATGCCTTTCTTCCAATATATTAAACAGTGCTGGCACCAAAGAACTGTCTTGTTTTTGGTCTTACTCACTGTCAGGGCCTGACGGCTCATACCGTGTTGAAGTCATGACCAATGAGAAAACAGCAATACAGACAATCTAGTACACAGTACACAAGGGGTTAAGTGGCTCAAACTCAAAATACAGGTAAAAGTCAGGGGCAGGCAGTAATCAGCATAGTCAGAATCAAAGCAGGAACCAGGAATCAGTCAAAACAGCAATATTAGTGCATGCAGGAACTCACAGAAGCAAGACATGTATCCAGGCATTGAACCCTGTTCTCTGGCTTCTATTTATTCTAAATGTATGCGCTAGATCACGAAGCAATGATGTCACCCGATGCCACTTCTCAACATGGCGCACCTACAGTATATGACATTGAAGCCATGGGCTCCGCCATCTTTATTACAAAGCGGAGCACTCTAATAAAAATGTTCCTGACACTAACACCCTGAACTGTGATTTTTAAGTTTTACTGTCCCTACGAAAACTTTAATCAACTAACAAAGTCTTTAAAAAATTCTGTACAAATAGGTAATAGTTACTGATACATTAATAATAATAATGCTAGTTCATAAAAAGTACAAGGATCTAAAATATTCACAAGGTTAAATAATATATGATGTGTGCATAACAGTGTATATGTATAAATTTTACTTACAATGTATGTTGTACACATATTATATAAATAGTGTCAATCTGCATCAATGTATTGTACATAGTGATGAGCGAATCTGTCCCATTTCAATTTGCCGAAAAATTTGCACTCCGAAATGCATTCAAGTCAATGGGCATCAAAATTTTTTAAAGTGCAACAATTTTACATGCACAGCTTTTTTTGTCACAGTGAATTTTTCCACAGCTGATCTTTGCAAAAAAAATTTGCAGGTGGTCAAATTCAGAAATTTGCCGCAAATCCATGCCTGCCAAATAAATTCACCCATCATTAATTTCACAACATCAATTTGACTTTGACACTATGTTCCAAAATTGTGCTTTGATCCTGTATAGACAGAATTGACTTTTATGATAAGCATACAATTGCATACCATAAAAAAATAGTGATATTTTCACATTTTCATTTCAAATAAGGGTCATTTATGAACTGGAAAGCAGGGTGCAAAGTGCAAAAAAATTCTTCCCAGGGTCTTCAAAACAAGACATATATTTCATGTATAAAATGTATCTTCTCAGAAGTCTTGTGGCCCTTGAATTCTAAATTCTACTCAATCATTACTTGATAAAAATTGCTCGAATGAACACTTTTGATTCACAAAAAAAGCTATAGCAATAATAAGTCAATATGTAGAGGTGGCTGGTTTATTTCAATTCATGGGTAATTACAGAATTGTATTAAAATTGATCAGTGCTCATGCATAATACTGTTTTGCATTAGATATGCCCAGTTGCTTTAAAAATAAGAACATGACTGAATGAGTATGTTTCTACTCACCTTTACTAGTGAATATCCTCATTTGTTTTTTGTTTGATGCTATATTCTGCCTTAGTGAATGACCATTATAATTACTGCACATTGCAATATACATTGCTGATGTGCAATGAATGTTGGCCAGTGCCCTCTCATATCTTCCGATTGTGTTTGGTGTATGTAATATATTTTTATTATTATTAAAAAGCCATGGATATTAGCTTTTTGGGGCTGCAACATCCATAGTAAGTGATTTATGCAAATCTGACATTGAATTTTATATAGCCACAAGGAACAAACAACCCACTGAGTAGAAATAGAGGCTAAATTGCACCTTATATTAAGCTATGCATTGTATTGAACAATTTAGATGTATTAGGGACAATGAAATGTAATAGAGCTGTGGTGGGTTTTCTATATCCTGTATGAGATTTTCAGTCTCCTCATCAGCCTTATGGGTCATATTATACAGTATATTCAGTAATTTGGTATTTGGCCTCATTGCTCTAGCTTCAGGATACGCTAGTGTGATGATCACTCTCATGACTCGTTCTCCATTCTTTATGATGCTCATTTATCTGTCTTTGTGCCATATGTACTGTGTACTGGACTCCAGAAAAAATTATTTGGCCACCAGTAATTTGCAGTGTCACACATATTCTTCAGCAGCTATATTGTCCTTGGTTTAAATGGTATTTCAGAATTCTCAGACACAAATAAAAATGTTTTATTTTAATGATAGTCATAGTTATGAAGTATTGAGGTATATTTTATCCATAATGTATTTTCTGTTCAAATCTTTTTTTGCTGTGAGTAGAAGTGTATGTTGCAGACATCCTGTTAAGACATATTTTAGATATTGTAATATTATTGGCCAATGAAGTTGCTGTAAAATTACAAGTTGTTATACTGAAAGTGATATACTGAATTGTTTTGTTATGATAACATAGAAATTATGTTTAATGATAGATTTCAAATTGCCTTTGAACTACATTAACATTACATAAATTTTCTCATTTTAAAGGGGCCGATTCACTAACTTCGAGTGAAGGATTCGAAGTTAAAAAACTTCGAATTTCTTTTGGGCTACTTCGACCATTGAATGGGCTACTTCGACCTTCGACTACGACTTCGAATCGAAGGATTCGAACTAAAATTCGTTCGTCTATTCGACCATTCGATAGTCGAAGTACTGTCTCTTTAAAAAAAAACTTCGACCAACTACTTCACCATCTAAAAGCTACCGAAGTCAATGTTAGCCTATGGGGAAGGTCCCCATAGGCTTGGCTAACTTTTTTTGATCGAAGGATATTCCTTCGATCGTTGGATTAAAATCCTTCGAAACGTTCGAAGGATTTTATCGTTCGATTGAAGGAATAATCCTTCGATCGTTCGACCGCACTATTTGCGTTAAAATCCTTCGACTTCGATATTCGAAGTCGAAGGATTTTAATTCCTAGTCAAATATCGAGGGTTAATTAACCCTCGATATTCGACCCTTAGTGAATCGGCCCCAAAATGTCACTAATAATGGAAATAGGCCAAGTAAATATTATTTATCCACATTACTAATAATTTATGGTCTAGTGTTTTCCTCCCAGTAGACCTATGTTGGGCTACTAAAGGACATGAAAAGAACTAAAGAACATGAAAAGAACTAAAGAACATGAAAATCTGTCCATTCATCCAGCTAGACGTTATTACTGTATCTATGCACTATGATGCCATGATGGTAACATTGTAATGGTATGTGATAAAGAATTCATTTTCTTTCAACTCAATGCCCATTTGTAGGGTTTACTTTGTGAAAGATCATCTGGTTTAACAACAATATTTAGAGGTCCATTTATCAACATTTATTTCTTTTTAGTGGTTTTAGAGGTTTTTGAAACCACAAAAACTAATTTTCTCTAAAACCATGCCATGTCATTTACAGTATTAAAAGATCAAAATTTAAAATATGTAAAAAATATATAAAATAAATCTGAATTACTAGCAATTATATTTTTTACAAACCTCTAAAAGTTAGAATGGCTTAAAAAAGTCCCATAGGATCAGCATAGCTCCCATTGACTTCTATACAACCTCGACTGCTTTGACTTGCTGAAATTTTGTATTCGTGTTTTTTGTGGTTTTTACATTTTAGAAATTTAATTTTTTTAGAATTTTGAGAGAAATATAAAAAAACAAATTGTTAGAGAAAAAATAGAAATTTGAATGTAAATAGGCTTCCAAGTCTATTGGTGAGTGTTTTGTCCCAAGGCACTTTTCCCTTGAGTTTCTGAGAGTCATTGACAAAAATATTCCTCACAAGCTTGGCAGATTGGGTTCAACTATAATTTTTTTTGGAGACACTGTGAAATGATGCTATAGGTGAAATAAATGCAAAGAGGGTGCAAGCAAAAGCCAATGTTAGATTTCTCATAATACAAAGCAATAAACAAGATTTAGAATGAGGCATGTACCAATATATTCAGCCAAAGATGATAAGCTTTTATGCAGTAACCACTGAAACTGGTGGTGCTGTTCTAATCTGCTATCAGTTGAAAAGGTGGCATTTAAAAAACTACTAACATAAATAAACATAATCATGAAATATTAGCATTTTGTAAATTGGGAACATTTGTACCCTTTGAGACTGTTTGGTTACCGTATATGAGGCAATAATAGAATAAGACTGTTTTCCCCTCATATTTATATGCCTTTAATGTCCACTCTATCCTAAATGTTTTTGCAAATGCAAAACAAGAATAAACATACAAAAAAAGAATATACATATCCTGTCTCCTCCTGCCCTTAATGAATACAGTGCTGCCAAACACCTGCAGGGCTTTATTCATCACAGAATTGGAGGTCCATTCACTGCAGTTCTTGTGGGAAAATTATTAAAAACATTGCAGCTTGTACCTGTGTTCTGCTCCCTACCCCACCATCTGTAAATGATCCCTTTTATTTTATCAATATTTGAACACATCTATAAATTTTGCAATTTATATGTGAGACTATGCACATTTGGCAAGGGACTGGACCAACACTTTTAATATGTAAAGTATTTGATTTATGCTAATGTATTGAAATTTATACTGTTTACTTATGTATATAAAGTGTATCCATGCTATGTGGAAATGTACATATGCTTCCCAATGAATTGTGTTTGCTTGATTCTATCCCTGCAGTGCAAATTACGGTCTCTGTACCTATTGTATTTTTTATTCTTTTTTTTCTTTTGAAAAGCCTCTGGAGAAAATCCATTATACTTTTCAGCTCTAGTTCTATTGGGCCATTAGTATGGCCCCCTGTAATGAGACCTTAAATATTCAATTTGAGTTCTGAGGACCTGTCTAAAAAAAAAGAGACCGCTAAGAAGAAAAGAAAGGATATATCACAGAAATATTGAAGTATCAAGGGAGTTCAGGCATTTTCCAGAACTGTAAGAAGGCTAAAACCAGTGGACACAATATATTAAGCCGGAGGACAGAAAATATTATGTTAATATATGGAAATATATTTTAAAGAAAGGGTGGAAAACAACATTGTCAGGCTACGTATTTTACAGTGACTAATTCTCTAAATTAATTTAAGTACACATTAGAGAAATAAAATTGTAAGAACTGTACCCATTAAAATGTTGTGTATTGCTTTGTACATTGTAAAGATTGGTAGTTGTAGTCTCAAGGAGAACTAAACCCTAAAACACATATGGTTAGCAATACCCTATTTTATGCCTGAACTTACTGCACCAGCCCAAAATTTCAGAATTTCTAAAACAGTAATGGTTAAGGCCTGGATGCATGGAGGTACCATATTGGATTTTGTTAGGAGTGCCAGTCACACTCACATGCTCATGTGCCCTAAGCTTAGGGGTCATCACAAATCATTAAGCAGAAAATGAGATTAACATGTCATAGAAGCTGATGCTACATGACTGATGTATTGAGCGTTGTATTGAGTTTTATATTCTATATATACCGT
This sequence comes from Xenopus laevis, assembly GCF_017654675.1. Taxonomy (NCBI): domain Eukaryota; kingdom Metazoa; phylum Chordata; class Amphibia; order Anura; family Pipidae; genus Xenopus; species Xenopus laevis. The sequence goes on from NC_054375.1 coordinate 108,379,657, forward strand.
ATATTGTACAGTGCTATGCAATATGTTGGCGCGATATAAATACATGTTAATAATTGTCAGATGGTCCGTAAGCTCAGTAACTGGCAGCAGCCCTGAGCATGTGCTGTGAATCAGCAAAAAAGAAGATGAGGCTCTACTGGGAGCATTTTTGCAGGCACAAAACTTCTGAAGAGCTGTGGTCGCCTTGGACTGGTAAAGAATCTCAATATATAATGTACTAATTTCTAGCCTACTATTAAGCTTTAATTAACAGAAAAGGGGCTGTAGTTTAGTCCCCTTGAAACTTTCTCTAGTTTAGCATCACTCCCATAGTGCATTCCTAGGTACCCAACTATGTAAAATATTTGTTAGAGTAAATGCATTCAGTCAAGAAGTGTTTTCATGAAAAAAAAGTGTTTTATGTGTACAAGTATAGGATCCATTATCCAGAATGCTTGGTACCTGGGGTTTTCCAGATAATGGATCTTTTCATAATTTTCTATCTTCTAGAAAATCATGTAAACATTAAATAACTCCAATAGTTTGGATTTGCTTCCAAAAAGGATTCATTATAGAAAAATAAATCAGTGTCAGCGCAGTGTCCAGAATGGTATCGGTGCTGTAGTTTCTGAAACGATATGTGCCTTTCTTGGCTTTGCACTAAAAATACTTGTGACATGAGACAACAGATGTATTCCTTGTTCTGTGTAAACATTCTACAACCATAATAACAGAATGGCCTTTAACTTTGAGCTTCTTCTACAACATAACAGTTCTGTACTAGTGTCATGTTCTATAATCTTTGTTCTTGATAACAAGAATATGATAACAACTAATATATGACTTAAATGTATAACCCTGATATCTACAGTCCCCATCTTATTAACCACAAAAATAATATTAGTCTAACTGTTACAGAAAATGGTTTGTAATTTACATGACATACAGTAACTATTAAGAGTGAATATTAACATTTTATAGTAATACATTTTCCTTTCTAATCCTTTACAAAATATAAACTGTGGGTGCTAAATATCTTTTTTTTTAAAAAAAAAAAAAAAAAAAGCTCAAAGCTTTCAGAATGTGTCTGCTAAAGAAAAAGCTTTTGCAACCAGCTGACAAAAGAACCATGATTTTCCTGGAATAAAACATGTGCAGACCACCATCCGCAGCCATTAGAAGAGATTAACCGTGTGACTTTAAAGCACAGCCCACACTAGACTTTTCAACTGTAATAGCTTATGCAAAGGGATTTTGACACTTACCTTGTGCGGTAGGGATCTAATAATATGAATAAATTGCTATAATTGTACTTTAGACTATACAGATAGGCATGAAAAATGTCTGTATTTTTTGTTTTGCAAATGGCCTGTTCTCTATTAATTCCAAAGCAGCTAACAATCGTAGCCTTATTTTCTTTTCAGCACCAGGTAGAAATTTCTTTTTTTCTGCATGTGGAAAGAAAAGTAGTGTTCCACTGTTTAAGCCATAAAAGGTGGACAGTATAAGACTTTACTTCACTGAATGGTTTCTGCAAAAATAAAGTCTGGATCAGCCACCAGACACAAGACACTAAGAGGCATGATTTCTTATGGTCTAATCTTATTATTATCATTATTATTACTTACTTACCAGCTCAACATAAATAGTGATGGAAGAATTTATTCGCCAGGCACGAATTTGCAGCAAATTTGCGCGATTCGCCGCCAGCGAATAAATTTGAGAAAAGCCCGAGAAAATTCACCCGAAAAAATTTGTTGGCGTCAAAAAAAATGTTCAGCACGTCGAAAAAAACGAGATGCCGGCGTCGTTTCGAATTTTTCACCGTTTCACGAACTTCACTTCGAAATTCGCAAATTTTCCAGCGAAACGACGCAAATTCGCCCATCACTAAACATAAATATAAAGCTCTAAAGAGTTCTGACAAAAGATGTCAATTTGTTTTGTTTTGTAATCTAGGCAAGACCTGTCTGAATTCACCTACCTCAGCCTTCTGAATGCCACTGTTTAAATGAACAAACCCAGTGATTTTTCAATCATTTTTCAAAGTAGATTTATAATGAGCAAATACATTTAGATAACTCCTAGACTGTATCATTAATTTATCACATGTGTCTATGTATATATTATGAGGGTTCATAGGTATAGTTATATGTTTATTAATATTCAAGTCCTTAATTTATATTCATAAAGCAATAATTCACATAGCAATGTACAACAGGAATCCAAAGTAAACACTCACTGCTCATTCTTTTTTTTTAAATGCTGATACAAAGCGTTGTGAAATGTATTTTTTTTTCATTTTTTAAATAAAATAAAAGGGACCTGTACATACGGAGCAGCTGTTGTTTGAGTACAGATGGCTAATTACTGTATGAGCCAACCTATAAGTAAAAATAACAGTTTGAATGTTGAAATATTATATATTATTATATACTAGTATTTTGGGAGCAGATGTAGAAGGAAAGTATAAAAGAAAGGAAGGTCCTGATGTTAAGCTGCCCAAAGAAAGGTCCTTTTATTACTGGTGTATTCGTTCAGTGGTCATGGCAGCAGTGACAGTTAAGAATACAATAACATTTTCCATCAATTTCGTGTTTAGATTAAGGGATCACTTGTTTCTACTTAGCATTTTATTATTTCTCTGTACAGGTTATGAGAAAACTACTAGTATGCATGCATTACCAGATGATTGTGATTAGTCTTAAGTAGTTCCAGGTAACGTTGTACTGTTAATTATGGGGTAAAACTTAATTGATATGAAACATGAAAATGGTATAAAAGTAATACCAAGGTAATACATTTGATTGAAAAGGCAACTGAAATGTTCTTAGTTATCTCCTTTACACCACATTCATATCAACAGTTTTACCCTATAACGAGTACATAATGTAATAGAGACCTGGGGGGATGGAAAATAAAGCTGTATACAGAATAGAAAACAATATAGGATAGGATGGAGCTGACAATCTGCAGGCTCTGCTGCAAAAATTACTTTATTAACACAAAGGGGCCCATTCACTAAGCTCGAGTGAAGGAATAGAGGAAAATAGAGGAAAAAAAATCGATTTTCGAATGTTTTTTTTTGGCTACTTCGACCATCGAATTAGCTACTTCGACCTTCGACTACGACCTTCTATTTCGAACTAAAAATCGTTCGAATATTCGACCATTCGATAATCGAAGTACTGTGTCTTTAAAAATTTCTTCGACCCCCTAGTTCGCCACCTAAAACCTACTGAGGCCAATGTTAGTTGGCCTCAGTGTTAGTTGGAATCGTTCGATTCGAAGTCGAAGGTCATAGTCGAAGGTCGAAGTAGCCCATTCGATGGTACTCTATTCCTTCACTCGAACTAAGTAAATGGGCCCCGTTGTGTTAATAAAGTGTCATATATAGGATGACAATGGTCATTCAGAGGTTTTTGTGTCATACAAGACAGAATCATTTGGTACCTGTGCTTTTTTGCCTTGAAACACATGCCAGCAAGTTCTCCTTACTGCACAACCCAAGAGGACCTTGGAGAAATTAAAGAAGGTTCTGGCCAGTGAGTAATGGAGTCTTAGCTAAATTGTAATGGCTTCACAAATCTATATATACTTGTGTAAAAAAAAATTTCAGTGAAGGTTATATGTTGATTATGAATAATGAGTAGGGCATTATCTATATGTCATACAAGGCTTGTATCTGTAACAGTTACTCTGAGCCAGGAAGACATATGTTTTTTTCAAATCCCAGTAGTAAGTAGGCACAAGCAGCTAGGAAGACATATGTTTTTTGGAATCACAGTGTTTAGTAGGTGCAACCAGGAGTTGAAGAATCTATTGGCATTTTCATGTGGTCAATAGATTAACAGAGCATTGGCCAGGAGCTTTATTACAAAAAGACTTGGCAGCATATTTACTAAATTGTGTAAATTGTCTAACGCCACAGAAGTTTACAACGTACTTGTACATTGTATTGTACGTGGTACAACATACAGTACATATTTCCTAAAACATAAGTATACTGTTGTGAGTGTAATGTGGTGAAGTTCTTATTGGTGTAAATTCTTTCTAAAAAATCCCAAGTGTCTTTTCCCATACAGTTGTAGTAGGGAAACTATCTAGAGAATTTTACACTATAAAGACATGATGTATGCAATATATTAACAATATATTAACATAGGAGATGAGGTAGATAATGAGATGCAAAATTGATGCTCTGTCTTTATAGTCATAGTTCACTAGCCCAAATCTGGTGAAAATTTTCTCAGTAAAAATTCATTCTTCATCAGTAAATTGACACATATTCGAAATTTTACACTGGTGAAAACATGAATGTTCACTAGGGATCAGGGAATGATCGCCTGGTACAGATTTGTGTCAAAATTCATGTTTTTGTTAGTGTGAAAATTTTTCTGCATCTGTGCTAGAACTTCACCATGCGGTTTGTTTCATTAGAAGAAAATGAATGCGTGAAAAAAGTGAGTAAAAATGTCTACATGCATTTAGTACAAGAAAAAAAAGCCCATTGAATCCAATTTGTTTGGCAAAATGTTTCTGTGGTTTGCAAAATGTTTAGCGAAGCTAAATACTTTTCATTTTCACTCATCGCTTATATTTACCAATGCACAGTTAATTCATCAAAACTTGTAGTCCTTTTAGTAAATTGCCAATGTCAAGGCAAATTTTAATTTCTGGTGCAAATGCTAAAAAATTCTACTATTGCCCTTTAGTAAATACAGTATGCTGCTCAAAGTCCTGTGCTAAACCAAGTCTTTTACCAGAAACCTTTTACCAAAGGATAGTGCAAAACCTTATATAATGTGTTCATGTAATGCATTATGATTATGTCTTCGAGAAACCAACAGAAACTAGACTTACTTTATTTGATAACTTCATCCTATAGGTCTTTCATTAGAAGGACAATTGTCTCCTGTGTATGTGGCCCTACAATTTCTGTACGGATAATGGAAATCCTAATGCATTTTGTTGAAGGAAATATCATTTTTGTTATTTGCACCTGTTATTCTGCTAAGTGACATTTACCACACTGAGCACCTTATGTCTTGCGATTACATTTGACATTTTGCAGCTTTGCTATCAGTATTTCCTCTGAAGTAACAGTGCATTACTTTCAACAGTTTTTTTTCAAAGGCGTATTGATTGAAGTCACCTGTGAACATAGCGCGGCCACTGTTAGAAAGAGAACAAATGGCTTCTCTTCCCAAGGTAGTGGCAGTCCTTTAATCAAGTTACAGAGCATGTACACTTCCACTAGAGCAGACCTTGAATGATTTAAATTCTGCTGATTTTGTTTTCATCTCAACAGATCAAGGACTGCACATAGAACAAGTTCACAATAGCTAGCATTATCTTTCAGAGAATTTCTGTTTGACTCATGGGCTTTATGTAAGACTTGCTTATTTGTAGAATCCACTAGCAGGTATTTGTTTGAACAAGATACTGTTATTTTACCATTGTAAAGTGGCAGTTACATATATTTGAAAGTACGGGTTATAAAATGAATGAGGCAGTAGGTCATTTTACAATTTGGCAATTTTGATGTACAGATTCATACCAACCTGGTCTTACCAGCAATGATGTTGTGCCATGTCTTATTAGCTACTACGCCATTTATACTTCTGGAGTCTTGTAAGAGCAATACAACACAGTAGGAGGATTATAGAAAGTGATTTGGAAGGATATGCTCAGACAGAATGACAAATCTACTTGTAATTACAGGAAATTACAATGAAGAAGAAAACTATAAAAATGCTAAGTTACTAGGTATTTAACCCCAAAGTGCTATTGAAGATTGAGAACGGATGCACGATTTGGTCAGTCTTTCTTGGCTCCTATGTTACTGGTAGTTTTACGGCAAATTCATATATGCATCCAGTATTGATGACAGATCCTCTACATAAGACTAAACTCACTTGCATAACACTGTGTACTTCAGTTACAAGACCCAAGCCTTTTTCTAAATGTGTGCTAACCCACAATGCACATGTAGTTCTTTAGCATTTAATTATTTATATTGATGGTTACACATCCTATGATTCTATTCTATTTTATTACAAATTGGTTACCATCTCCCTAAAGATGTCATTGGATACTAGACATTCATGTGTCTAGGACCTATTGCCTGTATGTGTAAACGGGTCCTTAGCAGTGTTTATACCCATTTTAATAAAAGATAAAGCTTGCTGGCTGGCATCAGTTGGTTCAGATAAGTTTAGTAATCCATCCAAATACACTTATGTCCTTCTCCATTGGCAAATGTAGTTAAATTATAGATATAAGCATCTTGCAAATTCCTTACATTGAGGGGCTAATTTATTAATGCTCAGGCCTCCCTCCGGGCTCAAGCATTTGGTTCCCAAAACTATGTTTGAGGTCCTTAATTCACATATGGTTTCTGTATCTGACTAACTTGCGCACTTTGCTGTCCACTATTGTTTTTGCAAAACTGCTTTGAAAATTCAGGGTGGAAAAAGTCACTGCAACGAAAAAAAAATTAATGCACGTCAAAATTGTCATGCGCATAAAAATTGTCACATGTCAAATTTTGACACCCATTGACTTCAATGCGTTTAGCAAATTTTTCTGAGTTTCGTGAATTTTTTCTGAGTTTCGTAATTTTTTGGCAAAGCAAAAAGGGGCAGATTCACCCATCACTGCTTGCTGCTGATCTTTTTTTCTTTTCCTGGCAAAAAAAAATGTTTTTTTTTGAAAAACCTACTTAATACAAAAAGTAGATTTTTAAGGTTTTAAAGCAATCCCAACTCTGAAAATGTTATATGCAATTTTCTTTCAACCCACAGTGCAGCTGCTAGCATTATAGGAAATACTGTGCATTATGCATTTGAAATTGCACTTGTGTTCATAAATGACCCCTTATAAAGTATCTCCACCTAGAGAGAAATTAAAGACAAAAAATGCACCTTTTCCCTTGTTCCTCTCGTCGCTTGAACACAGTATATTGAATTGGCAATGTGTATTAAAAAAAGAACATATGACAGGAGAAGATGCTCTATCAATCCACTGTGCTTGAGTTTTCATAGAATTATAAATATTTATTTCAATGCGAAATGAACAGTACGCTAAAATGTTTTAGAATGATCCTATTGTGCAGTGTAAGACTCTGGGATTCCATTTTATTTAATTACTTCCACTTGAAGAATTTCACAGCTATATTTTGTTCTCATTTAATTATATTCCTCTTTTGCATTTTGTTATATCATTTTAAGGCCCTTTGTGAATCAGATTTGAATAGAAATATCATATCCCAGATGCTAAGACATCTGCTGTCTATTTGGGTTATGGGTCTATAGTACCACCCAGCCCTCTGTTGTTCTGGCTACTAAATAGAATACCCAAGGAAATGTATCTGTGAAAATGTAATTCCCTTTCTCATTTCTGATTCTGTGATACATTTTATGAAATTATTAAAATCTGGCACCAAATAGACATCATTCATTTTATAAGCACTACAAATAGTTTCTAAGACTTACGATCCTCACTCTGGTCTGTAAATACAGTATACATTCATGTAGTCTGAATAAACTTTAACATTATATTGCACTATTTTAGATTTTTTTTCACGTATTTAATTATAAATTAAATGAAGATATCAAGCCTAAATCTTAAATTCATATGTACTTATACCGTAGCATTTGCAGGCTTAATTGATTAAAGTTTACTAACTTATACTGTACCTTTTTCACTTTACCACTTGATCTGATAGGGGAAGAGGTGTAGTATCTCAGTTTCGAGGACTGGAGATTGTATGTATTACATAATCAGTGAGACTATTACCATAACCCTATCACCCTTTCCTGACACTATCTTTTAGGGCAGGATTCCATTACAGCATACACAGGGCCCCTAATGAGACAAACCTGGGAGCTCTCCATGGTATTGGTGTGAAAGTGTCACGACCAGCACCCAATACCAGAACAAGTGCCAAGCACCCTGGTCTCGGCTCGGCTTCACCAGTAGTGTGACCACCGTTGGGCTTCGGGAGGAGCCCTCAGCTTACTTGGGTGCCACCTGGACTTAACGAGAGGTGCAAGGTGAGATGTTCTGGCTGGCGAAGGGGCACGGCTGTTAGCAGAGTCTTTTGGGCTGAAGGTCACGGTACAAATGGAGCAAGCAAGAGAATCGTCAGACAGGCTGGGTCGAGGCAGGCAGATATCAAGAATCGTCAGGCAGGCAAGGGTCAAACCGGGTTGTCAATCAAGGGGTTAAGCAGGAGAGTTGTCGTAGGCAGGCTAAGGTCAGGATACAGAGTTCAGAGTAGTCAGGATACAGGCAGGGTCAAACACAGGTTATCAGACAGACAAGATTCAGATCAGATGCACCAGGCTCAGGAAACCACAAGAAACAAGTTCTATCACGGGCAAGTAACAGTACACTGAATGGGCCTTAAATAGTATTCAAAATTCGCGCCAAAACGTGTGCAAAAACGCGCTGGCGCAAACACGCCAGCGCGCCTGCGCCCTAATAACAAAGATGGCGCCTAGGAGACACGAGGCGGGCGTCCCCGTCGGTGGAGCGGCGGCTGACCCCGCCGTGCAGGTAATTTTATTGCAGAAAGACTGGGAAACCTGGTATTTAATTGCACATTGTCTTCGCCTATGAGGAATCATAAATTATTTACGCCAGACATAGCAGAAACAGTAAACCTTTAGTAAGAACAGCAGTATCCCATGGCATCTAATACAACAGAACTTTACCTAAACTGGACTCTGTTTGACCGGTAGACATTTGGAATGGGTTCCTATATCAGGCACACACTTTGCAACTTCTATACATTACCATTTTAGAGTCTTTTGGATTAGACTGAGCTAGAATCCCTTGACTGTAAGAAAACAGTTGTATCAGGAAAGATGCAAGCAGAAATGTGGTGGTATCTTTGTTTGGACTACAAGTCAATAAAATGCTCCAAGTTATGCACATTGAGTTCAGAAATTTTTATTTTTTTTTATTTTTAAAATAAAATATTTATATTTATAGCGTCTCTTTTAGACTTAGCATGAAAAAAGCGAATATTATATGTACTATAAATAAATAAATACTTTAAGTACTTATTGTTTTTACAGATTACATCTGTGAGTCTAGCGCCTGCATACAAATAATTCTTGACAGCAAATATAATATTTTATAGAACAAAGCATTCAATCCTTGATGTGTAGAAATTTGTGACATTTACTACACGGACTGCAAATGTAAATGTATCATTGCAGTTATTCATTGCAACTCTTTAGATCTTCTGATTCTAGTTTCTGATTTGTTGGTATTGTTAACCCCACTGGTTCAATTTAGCACAGTAAGCAAATGCGTCATAAAGAGCTATAAACAATATTTTAGCCCTGTTAATCACAACAACAGTGTTAAACATGTAACTTCATTGTTATCTGCAATGCAAAGTGATTCAGCTGCTTAAACCTGAACAGTCACTTACTATGCAGAGTCAGGCACCAATGCATTTACCATACAGAAATTTTTCCGTGACTTTGGGTGCATGCGCAGTTGTTTGGGACCAGAAATTTACTGCAACTGCGCATGCGCCCAAACTCCTCTCAGATTCCGAAGAAGACCGAAAAAAGAAGATGGCGCCAGTGAACTCCAGAGGCCAGATCTGAATGGAGGGGTAAGTAAAAAAAAAGGGGGTTGGTCTACGCAAGGTAGGGGTTGGGTTTTTTTCTAGTATGAGTTTGTTTCTCCTTTAAAGCTTTTAAACCTGTGCAATGTTGAACATACTGCAAACGAGCACCCAAACTGGACATTTTTTATTCCTGAAAGAATCTATTCATAATTGAAATCAGACTTTTATGAATTCAAATAATTATTGCTGTAAAAAGTTAATTAGTAAAATAAGTGATTTCAAAACATAATAGGCATGTTTTTATTTATTTATTTTTTAAGTACATATAGCTCCTGGGTTGTAATAGCTTTCCTACCAACATCATATTAGTTGATTAGTGTGAATAATACCTAGCAAAGTGTGTTACCACTTATTTCTAAATATGACATCTCATTATTTTGCAGAGTGATTTGCAGAAAAGGACGAGTTCGATTATAATCTGTGCAAACATAACAATGAGGAAATACAACAGTACCAATATAAGCAAGTAGAATACAGAATAACTTCATGCAAATTGTAGCAATATCTATCAGCTGCAAACTTCCAATGCCATATTATTTAAAAAAAAAACAATGGAGACAGACTTTAAAGTTTAGTAATTGAGAATATTAAGGGTAACCCAAACACCGCTCTGTACAAATGATGTAAACTAAACTAATTACATTTTTTTGGGGGAAAAACTTCTTAAAAACTTTGAAAAATCGAATTCGATTGAATGCGCTATTCCTTTGATTCGAACTATGCAAATTTGGCCAAATAAGGACCTATTCGATCGAAAATGGACCTATTTGACCCAAAAAAACGTAATTTTGGTTGGTCTTTTTGAATTTGAATTTCGAAGTTTTTTCAATTCGAAATTCGACCCTTAAATACAAACATGTAAAGTGGGCATCTTTGGCATAAAGTAAAGATTAGTTAGTGGGTTAGGATATTAAGGCTTCTTTTTAATACAACAATTTAAATACAAACATATAAAGTGAGCCCCTTGGCATAAAGTAAAGTTAAAGGTAAGGCAGCAGTGGAATAGGAACAAGGCAGACGTTTTGAGTTCTGAGGCTAGGCTTGAAGCTTTCAGTGGCTTTTAACAGTGTAGTAGTTAAACACAAGCGGGGCAATCACAGGGTGTTGCTAGAAAGTGGGGAATAGGTGATCTCCACAGGTAGTCGTGCATCCAGTTGGACATTTTTAATTTGTACTATGGCTGAAAGTAAATATATGCTTTGGTTAACTTATTGTTACTAAATGATCCAATCATAATCCCCCTCAACCCAAATGAAGGGGTTATGATTGGAGAAAGAAGGGGCCACACTGTCCATGTCAAGTAATTTCCCAAGTGAAAAATCAGATAGTTGTTAAAATGCCAAGTCCAACAACTGCACAACAGATATACAAATAATTTAAACCACAAAAAAATTACGCATGTTTATTTTTCTTGCACTGTGCACACTGCATGGTGCCTTACCCCTATTGGCAAAGGTCTCTGCAGTCTGTTTCAAAACACAGAGATTTGCAGCTGGTCTCTTGTGTAAAGCCCTGGCTGCGTTGGGCAACAATCTAATTGTCGCCGGCATCAGAATTTTTTGTGAATTTATTCGCCGGTGGTGAAACGTTGAAATTTGCTGCATTATTCGATAATTCTGTATTCCCTCACTTGCTAAAATGCCATCCAACCCCTTCTTAAAGCTATCTTATGTATCAGCCTGTACAACTGATTCAGGGAGAGAATTCCACATCTTCACAGCTCTCACTGTAAAAAAAACCCCTTCCGAATATTTAGGCAGAACCTCTTTTCTTCTAATCAGAATGGGTGACCTTGTGTCAGCTGGAAAGACCTACTTGTAAATAAAGCATTAGAAAGATTATTATATGATCCCCTTATATATATATATATATATATATATATATATATATATATATATATATATATATATATATATATATATACATAGTTATCATATCACCCCTTAAACGCCTCTTCTCCAGCGTGAACATACCCAATTTGGTCAGTCTTTCCTTATAGCTAAGATTTCCCATACCTTTTACAAGCTTAGTTGTCCTTCTCTTTTTTTATTTTGAATGTGATCCCTTAGCAAGCCTTTAAATAATTTGCTCAACACAGATGTCAAACTTACTGCCCTATAATGGCCATATAACAATATAACTGTGATCATAATCCTTTTTTAAATATTGGAATGACATCAGCTTTTCTCCAGTCTATAGGTACCATGACAGATGAAAGTGAATCTGAGAAAATCAGAAATAGGGGCCATCAGGCCCTGGAGTTTTGTTTACATTAATTTGTATTAAAGCTTTATGGATCATATCCTGAGTCAGCCACTGACTAGATTAGAAGAGCCATTAGTGCAGCTATAAAGTGAGCCTGGGAACTCAGACTCCTCTATTGTATACACTGAAGAAAAGAACTGATTAAGCACATTTGCCCTTTCTGTATCTGTTACAACCATACTGGTACCATTATTTAATGTAGCAACACTTTCAACCTGCATCTTTTTACTATTAATATATTTAAAAAACTTTTTGGGGTTAGTCGTAGCCTCCACTGCAATGCACGCTTCATTTCCTTTCTTTGCCTTCTGGATTGCTGATTTACATTTAATATAGTGTTTATATAAATTAAATGCAGCTTCTGTCCCAACAGACTTGTAGGGGGTTATTTACTAAACTAAAACAAATGCAAAAATCACGAAAAATTTCTGATTTTTTTATAAAATCTGACTTTTAAAAAATAATGAATTTTTCGGAATTTATTAAACCCTGAGGATGAAAAAGTCTGAATCTAAAACTCTGGCATTTCAGACCTGTCGAGGTTGCAAAAAGGTCAATGGAAGAAGTCCCAATGATTTTTTGATGTACGCTGGGTTTTGTGCAATACCCCGAAGTTATTGGAGTATTCGGGTGAAAATTCCAAAAATAAATTGAAAATCGTGAAAATCTGATGGAAAAATCTGAAAAAAAATCAGATTTTTTCCTGCAAAGCAAATTTTCGGGAAAATGTAATAATAAATAAACGTAATAAACCCGAGCGGATTTGATCGGAGTTTGTAGCAGAAAGGATTTGATCGGAGTTTGTAGCAGAAAATATTGAGATAAGTTTGGACTTTGATAAATAATTATCATGAAACAAAGTATAGCCGCTGATATTAATTGCCCAGTCATGTGACTCATTCAGCCACGTTTCGGCCACACCAAACACATCATATTTTCCCTCCAGCAACAGCATCTCCAGCTCTTCCATTTTACCAGTTAGTTAGTATGCAAACATACATTTAATGCCGGTACCATATCAAACAAATGACACGTGGTCCTCCCTATCCTTAACAGTACTCCCAACCAAATCTCCACCCCCATTTTCCCTTCCTGTGCTCAATATCTCATCTAACCTGTCTTCCACTGAATCTTTTACTGAATCTTCCCCCCCCCCCACTCCAAGTTTAAAATCTCCTCCAACTGTCTAGCCACCTTCTCCCCCAAAATAGCTGCACCATCATCATTGAGGTGCAACCCATCTCTAGCAAAGAACCTGTATCAGACTGAGAAATCAGCCTAGTTCTCCAAATACAGAAAAACCCAAAACCCTCCTCCTTACACCAATCTCTCAGCCACGTGCTAATCTCCATAAACTCCCACCGTCTTCTTAGCATTGCTCGTGGCACAGGTAATTTCTCTGAGAAAATTACCTTGGAAGTGCTCGCCCTCAACTTTACACTTACCATATATACTCGAGTATAAGCCGAGTTTTTCAGCATCCAAAAAAAAAAAAAGTCTACCTTGGCTTATACTCGGGTTAGCGGGCAGTAGCTGAGATTGCAGTCACTTTTAATCATTCCTATACCAACAGTTCACTTGGGGAGAGACTGCAATATCACACAGCGCCCTCTGTTGGTTATATCAAAGAATAACAGTGCGCCCTCTGTTGGTTATATGAAAGAATAACAGTGACTGCAATATCACACAGCGCCATCTGTTGGTTATATGAAAGAATAACAGTGACTGCAATGTCACACAGCACCCTCTGTTGGTTATATGAAAGAATAACAGTGCGCCCTCTGTTGGTTATATGAAAGAATAACAGTGACTGCAATATCACACAGCGCCATCTGTTGGTTATATGAAAGAATAACATTGACTGCAATATCACACAGCACCATCTGTTGGTTATATGAAAGAATAACAGTGACTGCAATGTCACACAGCGCCCTCTGTTAGTTATATGAAAGAATAACAGTGACTGCAATATCACACAGCGCCCTCTGTTGGTTATATGAAGGATTAACAGTGATGGCAATATCAGACAGCGCCATCTGTTGGTTATATGAAAGAATAACAGTGACTGCAGTATCACACAGCGCCCTCTGTTGGTTATATAAAAGAATAACAGTGATGGCAATATCACACAGCATCCTCTGTTGGTTATACGAAAGATTAACTGTGATGGCAATATCACACAGCACCCTCTGCACATGGTAGTGGGACAGTGGGACAATGCACACAGTAATCTGTTTGGCAATTCTCTGTCACCATCAACTTTGCAAAGAAGTCCTTTTGATCGCTGGGGGGGTCGCTTTGGCAGAATGTGCGCTGCTGGGAGACAGGGCTGTAGTTATGTCTAGACTTATATTAGAGTCAATAAGTTTTCCCAGTTTTCCTAGGTAAAATTAGGTACCTCGGCTTATACTCGGGTCGGCTTATACTCGAGTATATACAGTAGTTTTTTTAAATTGTTCTTGAGGACTTCACCACCTCCTTTACCTCATTGGTACCTATGTGGACCAAGACTGCCAGGTCTTCCCCAGCCCCTCCCAATAATCTGTCCACTCATTCCACCACATCCCGAACCCCAGCACCAGGCAAGCAGCAGACTGTTGCTGTACAATGGTACAGAAATTGTTTTTGTACGGGAGTACACTACTGGAATGTTTGTCTTTGATGACTGTGAGTGATATACAATCAATGTAAGTTCCATGGATGGTGTTGAACTCTTTTCCATTCCTTAGTGGTAGAATATTCATCACTGACATTAGAATTTCAGATTGCAATAAGAGATGGATTCCAGATTTTGTGTAAATGTATGACAATCTAGTGAAGTGTAATCTTCAAGTTGATTCCTGGCCTAAATGTTTTCAAAGTAAGTTTTACTTCTCGCAGGAAAGCTGTCACCACAATATGTACTCAGAGAGGGTATTGCCAAGAAAAGGATAGCATAGGTATACGTGTGACTTTTTGAGACTTAATTGCTAATCTCATTGTCCATTCAATAATTATTTAAGTGCAAAAGTGAAGCAACTAAAGTAACTAAGGCTTGGTATGGTATTGGTCTGAATTAATGGAATAAATAAATGTATACATTTTGTGGAGCACAGTGTCGCTCTTCCAAAAATGTTTTCTTACTGTATATCTGTGGATCTTGATAACGAATGTATTAATTTTCAACAACATCAGTATGAGTTGCGAAGAAAGGGGGATTGGATTGGACCTATATAAAGACCCAAGTTATGTTGAAAGCACAAAGCTTATTTATATAATACTATTTTAGAAACAATATTCAAAAACATTTGTTAAGAGTGTGTGGTCCTAAGTGCCAGATGCCCAAATTGTTTGTAACTTTACTGTACATTGTATATGTCATGGATGGCTAATAAACACACCAGATGGTAACTGCCCACCGGAAGATAAATATTTGCTCAACTAGTACTGCAGTGTCAGTTGTATGGGGAATTCCAGTCTAAGATGTTCTATCTAACATAGGTATAATTTTGTACTCCTATGTAAACATAATTTACAATTTTATTATATTTTCATTATATTAGACTAGATTTGATTTGAGAGAAATTATATTATTCCTACAGTGGAGATAAAACAGGAGGTGCATTTTTCCCTCATCAAAAGAATCTAGCCCATTATGCCATCCTCTGTATTCATATGGTAAATATA
Organism: Xenopus laevis; assembly: GCF_017654675.1. Classification (NCBI taxonomy): domain Eukaryota; kingdom Metazoa; phylum Chordata; class Amphibia; order Anura; family Pipidae; genus Xenopus; species Xenopus laevis. Next base: position 108,395,219 of record NC_054375.1, read on the forward strand.
TTTAGCTTTCCAGACACTGAAAAAGTCTACAGCAACTGACAGATGGAATTGCTAAGAATTGATTCATACCGAGTAGATAACCCTAAGGATAAACTCTCTGACAGAATTAGACATGATATTTCCATAAACGAAGGAATATATGGTTTTCTGTAATAAAAGTACATATCATCATCATCATTTATTTATATATGCACATATACCTGCCTTGTGTGGGAAAAAATAATTAAACAGACAATTCCTCGGGGCTTCAACAAGCTAGTGTGACGAGATTAAAAATTATTACTGGGTAAATAGTATTTTCTCTGGTTTATAGGTTAATTGGTGTAAGGTATGGTCCATCAAATATGATGATGGAAAACAAGCTTGAAATTGGTTATTTTCTATATTTTGTTCAGAAGCTAATTTGTCAAGCTTATTGCAAAGGATTGGTAAAATATATCTTATTATACATAGCTCAGGCCAATTTTCCTCCAAATTAAGTATTTTAATTTGATGCTGAATTTATTTAAAAAAAAACGCTGCACAGAACGAAATTATAATTCCCAACAATTGTTAAAATTCAACCACTTAGATTAGTAATTTCTGGAGACGAGTGAAATCAATCTTTAATGATCAGGACCTGACCTTCCTTGTAGTAATATAGTGCATTGTCTGTATTGTCAGTATGTAATGTTTACAAACAGCCATTTTGCTAATCCATAGTTGCTTAATAAGATTTAGCAGTAAGGGCAGAAGGTGAAATACTGATCACACATTACTGAACTAGACATCTGCTGATGGTTCAGGAGGATTTAATTCTGCACACTAATAAAGCCCACAAGCTGCAAACATGCTTCGGAGACTGTGAAAATGGCTCAGTGCTATCACATTTAGAAAGCAAGTACTATTGTTAGCCAACCATGTGAATCAGAAGTCTTGGGGATACTGTGCTATAGGCTTTGCATCTGTTATAAAAGTGTTTTTCACATTCTAATTAATTCAACAGCAATCTTTTTTTTAGTATTGAACATTGCATTATTTCAATATCTGAAAATAAGGACCATTCCCAATATATTCTAATGTTAAAAATCTAAAATATGACTGTTGCCTAAACATTAAATATTTGTACCAAATACAGAGCAGGCTACTTTTTAGTGTATGATTGTCAGCAAAGTGCTGTGACTTGCTTGATTAATGTTAATGTTTCATTAGAATTGTACATCTCTGCCTATATACTGGGCTGTTTTTGTTTTGTGGCTTCTTTAATTTATTTTACATTTTTTGTAGCTTCAGTGACATTCTTCTCATTGTTTTTAGTCTGGCTGTGCTATTGAAGTGTTGGAGATGTAATACTAAAGGCATATTTACCTTGCCTAACATCATAGTTAGGGTGTATATGTTGTTGATGTTAAACTGGAGATCTACGTGGTCCTGCAACTTAACTTAGAAACACATTGTTCACAGTCCATTGACATTAGCTTATTCGAGGGTTACTCATATAGTCGCTGTAACTGACTTTGGAAAGAGGAAATCTAGAAATATAGTTGAATCTAGATTCGCATTTGGTGGGGGATGGGCTGTGAAAACTGACTTGGTGACAGGCTCATAATGTATGATAGTGTAAGACTGACATTTTGTAACTGAAAAAACTAAATGAATGTCTGAGTAATGATCATTTATTAGAAATGGGTCATCCCCAGATATATAACTTTAAACATAGTTTTAGCATTTTCTTTTTCTGTTGTATCCTATGTATCCAAGGTTATTCCCAAATACTATTTTTTTTAACAATTTGAGGAAGTCACTTACCCTAAACTGGATGTCTATTGTTCTAAAAAATGAATAACTAAATGATTGTAAGAAACGTTTCACTGTACTGTAAATATACATTGCTGATATTGTAGATTTGTAGTTAAAAGCAATATTTGTTCATCCCTTTCTGTGGTCTGCATTCACTCCTGGCTTTGACTCTTTAAACAGTGCTGTAGAAAGCCAAATCTCCTTAAGGTCTGTCAAAAAACTGACGTATACTACATTGGTCAAGGAGTAACATCAGCAAAGCTAAAGATAAAGATAATTGTAAAACCTTTAAACATTTGTAGTTCATTTATATTGTAAAACTGATTAGAACTAATTTTTTTCATGATGCAAAATAAAATAATTATTGCATACAATCATTGCTGATAAGTTAAAGTTACAGTTCATGACAAGTGACTGGAAACAAATCAACCCAACCCATTCCTGAAACTTCATATTAAAAACAACGTGGACCCCATTAATTGCATTCTGCAGCAAATGAGGGCACTAAGGAGGGAGGGAAATTATTTGCCCATGTTAATTGTATTAAATCAGTCAATCTCTTCATGCTATCACAGCATTGGCAAGCCTCTATAAATGGTTTTCACTTCTAATCCATTAGGGCAATGGCAGATGGTATGTTTTATTGCCAGCACTTCATCTCGTACCATGTTCTACTGCTCTTTTAGTACAGCACATTGAGTGAAGTTGAAGTAAATAAAGGATTAACAAAAAAGATACAGAGAACCCATTGCATGCACTCAACATTTAACATAAGACATCATTTTAACAACATAACACAGATGAACTATATGGACTTGTAGCATTAACTGGTTTTAAACTCTGAATCTTCAAATTCTTTATACATGATTAAATTGAGGTAACCATTAGTGTCACTATTACATATTCAAATGAACCCCAGCACACAAACTGTATGCCACAAACATAAACAGACCTATAAACTAGATGTGCTAGATGTACTACATATTAGATATAGGTTTCACTGTCTCTTGCTCTGTTCTGCCTTCCATATGCTCCCTGTGTGTGCCCTGCTCTGTCTGTGTGTGCCCTGCTTTGCCTGTGTGTGACATACTCTGCCTGTGTGCGATATACTCTGCCTGTGTGCCATACTCTGCCTGTATGTGCCCTGCTCTGCCTGTGTGTGCCTTGCTATGTCTGTGTGTGCCCTGCTCTGCCTGTGTGGGCCCTGCACTGCCTGTGTGTTTGCCCTGCACTGCCTGTGTGTGCCCTGCTCTGCCTGTGTGTGTCATACTCTGCCTGTGTGTGCCCTGCTCTGCCTATGTGTGCCCTGCTCTGCCTGTGTGTGCCATACTCTGCCTATATGTGCCCTGCTCTGCCTGTGAAACACAAGCCTGGTATTTGTTCTGGGAGTTTGTTAGCATAAATTATTGTTAGGGGTCCCTAAGGTGTTTAATCATGTGCCTGGGGGTGCTGTGTTATCCATGGGGAAGAGGAGGCATATGGATTTTTTCACATATGAGTGACAAGTGATATCCTTGCAGTGAGCACCAACCATTTGGTTTTTTGGTGTGCTACCACAATAATGTGGACATGATCTTGTGGCAACATGGGTGTGGTTTAAATTGGGTGTGGTTTAAAAGAGGGAGTGGTCAACACTGGCTTCCATTATTGGCCCTCCACTATGTAGGCTGAAAAAATTTCAGCCCTCTGTACCACAGAAGTTGGACAGCACTGATCTAGAGCAAACAGAAGCTCTTACTGTATTTGATTAAATAAGCAAAACAGGTGGGATCTACAATCAGAGGGAGGTAAAATATTTGATTATAAGAAAAAGCTTCTTCTGCTTACACATCTTAGAGAACATTAGGGTACAAGAGGAATGTTTTTCACCTGCACTTAATTACCTTCAGTATGGATGACAAAATGTCCAAGGTTACCTTGCATCGCAAAGTAGCCCAAAGTTGCCTTCAAGAGTACTTAAAAAGCTTAATTCTGTGATGAACAAGCCACTTTACTTAATCCTCCCTGATTCTTTGTTGTATGAATGGTGTGGAGAGATTGGTTAATTATGAACATTTTAATAATTGGACCGGTGTTTTTAGTGAGTACAACAAGGGTCTGTTTGCTTTTTAAATGACTGAGATATTGGCATTGCAAGTGCTGTTTCTATTTTTGCTGAGGATTCTAAATTCTAAATAAACTAAAAGTTCCTTCCAGAATGCTGGCACTTTGAGGAGCAGTTGACTATATTGGAAAACAAAGTGGTAAATTCGGTTTGATGTTAATAATGTTATGAACTTGGGCACAAACAATATATATGCCAGTTACATACTAAAAAGATGTTGTTAGGGTATAGTTAAGTGAGAAGGATTTGGGGATCTTTGTGGGTGACAAGCTACGTTGTTCTAGGCAGTGAAATTCAGGGGCTACTAAAGCAAATAAAGTCCTTAAGAAGGATATGAATAATTTGAAAGGGGTGCAGAGAAGAGCAACTAATCTGCTAAAAAGACTATCAATGTTGTAGTTGTTTCCTCTGGAAAAAAGGAACTTGCATTAGGACACAGTTACTCCACAATAGAGGACATTATAGCCAGATAACGTGGGATCTTTTTTCTCATAGAAAATAAAAAAGGGCAAGAGGCCACCCCATTAGACTTGAGGAACAGAATTTTCAGTTGAATGGTTTATCAAACTGTTGGCAGTGAGTTGTGGAATGTCCTGCCAAGTGATGTTGTGATGGCAGACTCCATTATTGCCTTGAGAAGTGGTTTAGATTACATCCAAATAAAGCCAAATAAAGTGTGGAATAAAGGTCAAACTCAGGTGAATGTTAATCAGTATATCTATATATGTATGTATGTATGTGCTGGGGAGGTTTTGCATCAGCTTAACCTGACATGTGAAACCATTATAGTATTTCTGCCCGTTCCTAAAAAGTTATTTTCTTCTGCTACAAACCTGTGTGCACTTGTCTGCCATAGTTCAACAAAGGCTTTAGTTAATTACACACTAATTATACCATTGTTGAGCGGCTACTCTGCGGAAACCATATAATTATAGAGCTGCATGCACAGAGCAGTTACAAGGCTGAACATACAGTGTTGGCTTATTATTTTGTCTCACGATCATTGCTGATAATTGTCATTGGCATTATTAGCATATTTTTGCACCTAACTCAATCATGTCAGTTTTATTCAAGTTTTTACAATACTTGTCTTTCAACGGAATTGGTAGAGCGAAAAAGTGTTCTTCTTTTTCTTCAAGGACATTTTTAGTTTCAATAAGAACATTTCTACTTTTAATTTAACCAACATAGTTTTAAAGACATTCCATTGAAATAATATACATGAAAGCTAACAGAAAGGCTGCAGACCACAAATAAAAGGAAATTGCTTTTCCAGAGTAAATTAGCCTGTTCCCTCTGGTTTTGTTAGGTTGCTTTAAGTAATTTGCTACAAATAAACACCACCATTGGAGTGACAGGTGCAGGTGTATAGGAGCCCAGTGAATTTTAGGGGCCTATTTAGTTCTAAATATTAGTGATGGGCGAATTTGTCCCGTTTCACTTCGCCTTTGAACGTTAAAAAATTCGCAAAACGCCAGTTTTGACACTGGCTTCAATTTACGGGCATCAAAATTGTCGCCGGCGACAATTTGACGCACGCCTAGATTATTCAATTGCATTCAGCCTCCTCCTCTGCTGCCTTCCTTTCTGACTTTGACACCTGGCTTTCTTTCTTCCTCTGCACTGACAACCCTGCAATCATCCTTGGGAATTTTAACTTCCACATCTATGATGCTTCACAACCCTGGTCCTCTTTTCTATTCTTTACTAGAAAACTCTCTCTCTTTGGTTTTAACAGTGAACCCTTCCCCCTTTCCAATCACCATTTGGTTACATTTTCCATCTCTCCCTCGCCATGCCCACCTGCTTCTTCCCCTCACGGGACATTGACCTTCCAGCCTTAGCTCAGTCTTTCAGGTCCAGTCTCATTTCCTTTAAGGAGATGTCTGATCCTGATACCCTGGTAAGTGAGTATAATCACATACTATCCTTAACCATTGGCTCATTTACCCCTTTACAGGCAAAGCGTACACGTGCTCAAAACCCACGACCCTGGCTGAATTCACAAATCAGATTCTTACGTGCCTGTAGAAGATCTGCTGAACGTATGTGGAAGAAATCCTGTACACAAGCAGACTTTATTCACTATAAATGTTTACTGTCCCAAATATATTCATCCACCCCTTCATTAACAGCTGAAACAGAGGCTCAAATCTCTATCTGCCTCCTAGCTATCTCAAATTAGATGAACCAGCGCCACCTCAAACTCAACCTAACAAAAACTGAACTTATCATCTTTCCACCTAAGCATGGTCCTACTCCCCTTTTTACTATCTCTATTGATGGCATGCTAATTAACCCTTTCAACTCAGCACACTGTCTGGGGTAATCTTTGACTCCTCTCTCTCCTTCTCTGATCACATTAACACGACTGTTAACACGACTTTTTTTAACGCAATATTGCCAAAATCCGTCCCTTCCTTTCACCTGCTACGGCCAATATGCTCATGCATGTTCTCATCCTATCCAGACTAGATTACTGTAATCTCCTACTAACTAGCCTCCCTAATGCCCATCTCTCCCCCCTACAGTCTGTATTAAACACTGCTGCCAGAATTATCATCCTCTCGTCCAAAAGGGTACAGGCGTCTCCCCTGCTGAAGTCCTTATTATGGCTTCCTATAAAACTTCTTGTTTCTCTATACATACTATGAGTGTGTGCCAGCATGGTTTTATGCGTAATAGATCTTGCCAGACTAACTTAATTTCTTTTTATGAGAAGGTAAGAAGGGACCTCGATTTTGGGATGGCAGTGGATGTGATTTACTTAGACTTTGCTAAAGCATTTGATACAGTGCCACACAAAAGGTTACTGGTTAAATTAAGGAATGTTGGCCTGGAACATAATATTTGTACCTGGATAGAGAACTGGCTAGAAGATAGACTACAAAGAGTGGTGGTAAATGGAACATTTTCTAATTGGACCAGTGTTGTTAGTGGAATACCACAGGGCTCTGTACTAGGTCCCTTACTTTTCAACTTGGTTATTAATGACCTGGAGGTGGGCATTGAAAGCACTGTTTCTATTTTTGCAGATGATACTAAATTGTGCAGAACTATAGGTTCCATGCAGGATGCTGCCACTTTGCAGAGTAGTTTGTCTAAGTTGTGAAACTGGGCAGCAAACTGGAAAATGAGGTTCAATGTTGATAAATGTAAGGTTATGGCAAAAATAATATAAATGCAAGTTATACACTAAATGGCAGTGTGTTGGGAGTTTCCTTAAATGAGAAGGATCTAGGGGTTTTTGTAGATAACAAGCAACTAAAGTTCTGTCTTGCATTAAAAAGGCCATTAACTCAAGGGATGAAAACATAATTATGCCTCTTTATAGGTCCCTGGTGAGGCCTCATCTGGAGTATGCAGTGCAGTTTTGGACTTCAGTCCTTAAGAGGGATATAAATGAGCTGGAGAGACTGTCAAGGTTGGGGTTGTTTTCCGCTGGAAAAAAGGCACTTGCGAGGGGACATGATTACACTTTACAAGTACATTAGAGGACATTATAGACAAATAGCAGGGGACCTTTATACCCATAAAGTGGATCACCGTACCAGAGGCCACCCCCTCAGACTAGAAGAAAAGAACTTTCATTTGAAGCAACGTAGGGGGTTCTTCACAGTCAGGACAGTGAGGTTGTGGAATGCACTGCCAGGTGATGTTGTGATGGCTGATTCTGTTAATGCCTTTAAAGGGGAAGGAAACCTAGCCGGCGCAAACCCCCCACCCCCCTCCCGTTTGTTGCCCACCCTCCCTCCTCCCCCCTGGCCTACCCGTCCCGCTGGGCAAATGCCCCGAACTTGTTACTTACCCTTCTGTGCAGGTCCAGTCCAGGGAGTTCACCGACGACATCTTCTTCCACGCGATCTTCTTCCTGCTGTGAACGGCGTTTTGGCACATGCGCAGTAGGATCAATTCACCGGTACGAATCTACTGCGCATGCGCCAAAAGTCACGCACATGCGCAGTAGATCGTACTGGCGAAATGATCCTACTGCGCATGCGCGTTCAAAGCAGGAAGAAGATTGCGTGGAAGAAGATGTCGTCGGTGAACTCCCTGGACTGGACCTGTACAGAAGGGCAAGTAACAAGTTAGGGGCATTTGCCCAGCGGGACGGGTAGGCCAGAAGGGAGGAGGGAGGGTGGGCAACAAACGGGAGGGGGGGTGGGGGGTTTGCGCCGACTAGGTTTCCTTCCCCTTTAAGAATGGCTTGGATGATTTCTTGGACAGACATAATATCAAAGGCTATTGTGATACTAAGCTCTATAGTTAGTATATGTATGGGTATATATAATTTAATTAAAAGTAGGGAGGCGTGTGTGTGTATGGATGCTGGGTTTTCATTTGGAGGGGTTGAACTTGATGGACTTTGTCTTTTTTTTAACTATGTAACTGTAATTATATGTTCCTGGCCGAAACCTCTGCTCCTCTCAGAGCTTAATCTGCATTGTTATTATATTTTATATTTATGTGAATTCTATTTCTAATAATGTACTTATTGTTACTTTTTATTCCAATGACCCCTTGTTACTACTAATTTATTGTTTTGCTGTACAGTGCTTTGGCCTCAAGGAGCACTATACAAATGAAAATATACATACATTAAAGTCAATGGGCGTGCGGTAGATTGTCGCCGGCGGCAAAATTGACGCTAGCGTCGAAATTGTTCCAGCAATTATGCAAATCAATTTGCCGGTGGTGAAATGTGGAAATTTGCTGCGAATTTGGGTCTGCCGAATAAATTCACCCATGACTACTAAATATGAATGTATGAATATATTTATTTATATAGTGCTACTTATGTATGCAGAACTGTACAGTAGAACAATAAATTAACAGAACAAATTGGGTTATTACAATAATAAATACAAAGTACAGTAACATTAAAGATTAAGAGCTGTCAAAGAGAAGAGGAAAGACCCTGTCCCATAAAGCTTACAATCTAAATATGGAAATATAATGTGAATAAACAGTGATTGTATGTTAAAATGGGTGCCTAAATATATTCTAACAAGTGAGGTAATGGTATTCTCCATTAAATCGTTTTGATCATTTTCATTCCAGTGCTTGTGATCTCACTTCTGCTGCTTTCTCTGCTCTGACAGTTACTCACTTTAACTTCAGCTCAATCAATTCGATCTTTCTTTTATACCTGACATCCTTGTTAAGGAATATCAGTGTCCAATACTCTACACTACATTCTACTTTATAACCTTCAGTCTATGCCATTGGCCACACTTGCCAACATATTTTCTTTGTTTCCCTTGCACGGTATTCTGTACTATAAGCCATATGCCATGCCTCTTCAATTCCTTTCAGATATCTTTTTTTCTAATTTACTGCAAACTCCTAACAAGACAAAAAGTTTGTTCATGTCAAGTGAAAGTAAAATAAATACATAGGGGCCAATGTATTAGTAATGAGTAAGGTTTTACAGGCAGTACTGATGCATTCCTCTTGTAAAAAGAAACATATCATTTACATACAGTATATAAATGTATTTTCAATGCTTAAATGATTAAAATAACGGCCTAACCCTTCCTCTCTGCAAGTGATTGTGCTCCAGTTCTGATTCCAGTTCTGATTACTGACACCCACAAATTGACACATTTGTATTGATAAATGTGTCATTTTTTTATCACTTTTGCTACAGTTAGAAAATTATTGTTAAATTAGAATTTATCTTTAACTGCTGTAATTGATTTGGAAGATCCGGTTCAATCTTTCATCTTATAAACATAATGGGATGGATTGGAGAGAAATGAAAGCTGGCCCATCAGAGTGAGAGCATATTTGACTGCTGGTTTTCAGAGTTTGTATCTCACTGCAACTGAACAAGGACAGCATTTATAAGTCATTGTGCATATGCTCTACAGTGAATGTTGGTTACATATTTTACATAAGTCAATCCATGATACATGCATTTTTAAAGCCCTGCTGTCCATTGTTATTGAATTACTGCTTCTAGTCTTATATGGACCTTCGAATCCCTATTGTTATACTTGAAATACACTATTTGAAGAAAGTTGCTGGTTTCCAGTGGAATTTACCCTATATGGTTTAGAATAAGCTGATTATTGCATGACTTTGTTGTAAGCACATTTTTGGCAGGTGGTATAACATATTATTCAAAAAATTTCTAAATGCATGCTCTTTATATAAAAAATATATTTATTTGGTCATATTAAAATATCAAAAAACACCCTACATGGAGCCTAACGCGTTTCATGCTTACCTAGCACTTCATAGGTAATTTCTAATGGGGACACAGATACCATCTCATATAAACCCTCCCAAAATTAAAACCAATCACAATTCAACACATCTGTTGTATAAGTCATTAATTAGAACCTAGTTTATTGGCTTACTAAATTAGAAACACGCAGAGGCAGATTTATCAAAGGTCGAAGTGAGTTTTTGAATGAAAAAAAATTGAATTTTAAGATATTATTTGTGCACTTCGACTAGGGAATAGTCCAAATTCGATTCAAATTGAAAAAAATCAGAAATTTGAATTTCAAAAATAACTTTAAAAATTAAACTTTCACTATTCGCCATCTAAACCCTGCCGAATTGCTGTTTTAGCCTATGGGGGACCTCCTAGAACATATTTGGAGTCAATTGGTGGACTTTGAAAATCAAAATTTTTTTTTAAGTAAGTAAAAACTTTGAATCGAATTCGATCGAATGCGCTATTCCTTCGATTCTTACTATTCGAATTCAGCTGAATATGGACCTATTCGATCGAAAACGGACCTAATCGACCAAAAAAAAACTTTGACTTAAATTCAGTTGGTCTTTTTGAATTCAAATTTCGAAGTTTTTTCAATTTAAAATTTGACCCTTGATAAATATGCCCCGTAGTCTTATATATATACATATTACAAGTTCCATGTTACAGGGTCAAAGTTGAAAGTTTTTCATAGTTACAACTAAATAATTTTCAGATACAATTAAACATAACGAGTCACATCAAAATCAAAATTGAAACCCAGAGGCAATTGTGTCTGTAAGTAAAAGATACAGTAAACCTCTCTTCTACGTAGTTTAGTTAAAATGTCTCCTCCCCTTATTCCTGTCTTAAACTGTTCTATCCCTTGGACAGAAAAATATTTTACATTGCTGTTGCTGCATTCCATAAACATTGGTTTTATTGCTATATTTAGTATTACTAATCTGATTAATATGTTCTCTAATGAGTTCTTTAAGGGATCTTATATATTGTTTGATATTGCAAATTTTGTTTGTTACCGTAGATCTAAATTCCTGAGAAATTTCAAGGTGTTTACATGTTACACAGCGACTACTCCCACATTTTTAGCAGCCTTTAAATTTCAAAAATTTAATCTGTCTATTTTTGTTACTCCTAAACAAACTAGGTGATAATAAGTCACCTAGAGTGTGCGCTCGTCTGGCCACACTTCTTTTTTTTTTTTATAACTATTTTTATTAGTTTCAAAAAAGAAAAGAATTAAAAGAATTAAATGTTATTACAGAGTAATATATCGAACAATCATGCAAGGTACATACATTGTGGCGCTGTAAGTATATTCATATTATAGAAGCTTAGACTCAATGTGCTACATTAGCCACGATTCAATGCATTGTTTTATGCATCCAAGTTGCATGGTATCCTGTATTTAAAATAAAATAACTCAAAACAAAATAGAGTTAGAAAAAAGTAGAGAAAGGGAAAAATCGGGTATAGGAGGAAGGGGAGAAGGGAAGGGGACAGGTGTATTTTCCGTGTCTTACATATTCCTTTTGGGGAGGAGTCCTTTTGTGCAGGGTTTGGGCATTGTAGGAGGAGAAGACGAGTTTCTTCTTCTCTTTATTTATGGGTTTTCATGTGAGTTCTCCCCTGAGGGAGGCTTCTGCCCACCATTTAGTATAGCGGAATGGTGCTAATAGCTTGTGGTGTTTTTGTCCATCTAGTGTACTTAGATATTTACTCCAAATATCGGGAACCTTTGGATTCTTTGTCCTGTAATGTTAGGACCCATTGGAGTTGCATTGTATATAGCAGTTTTCGTTCCCATATTTGTGTTGCATGTTAGTCCAGAATTCTAAAATAGTCTTAATTGTGGTTAATACCATTACATCAGCTAGTCTGATGTTACCTTTGATCAAATTGTTAGTGGGTGCCGGGTATAAACCTAGTAGAATTTGTGGGTTTGATCTGTGTTATCTTAATATCGCATAGGTTCCCAATCTGTGATAGGACTAGGTTCCAGAGGGTATTTAGTTCCATGCATGACCACAGGGCATGTTCTAACCCAGACACACAATTAGCTGTCTGGGTTAGGCCTATCTTATGTGCTATTTTAGGCAACACATATGCTCTGTGGAGGAGTCTAAGAGCCACGTCCTGGAAGTATACTGACGTTAAATTTTTTGTATGTTTTGCATATACTGCTGTGATCTGTGTTGCCATGATATTTGGTATGATACTTAACCATCTCGATATTCCCTCTGCGTGTATGTTTTAGTTTATTTTAGGTTTAATAATGGCACACACTGCAGATGCGCTGAGGAGTCGTCCTGTGTTTGCCTTTATCAGAATATCTAGTGGGTTATTCGCCAGCTGTGGCTTTATGCCCCGAATTACCCTCTCCACATAGCTTTTAACTTGTAGGTATGCAAAGATGTGGCTATGAGGGAGTCCATATTTAGATGTCTGGAAATTTGTCAATTGTGTGAGTATTCGGATTGTGGAGTAATCCGTTCGTTGTTAGGCCTTTAGAGTGCCGAATTTGGAAACAGGGGTCTGCTGCGGCATCTTGGAACTGAATATTCTTTAATAGAGCGAGGAAGAGTGATAATTTGTATGTGCCAAATAGTTTGGTTCTTACTGTTTACCAAGCTTTGATTGTAGTATAGATCAGTGGGTTTTGTTTGGCAGTGTGGAGGGATTTGGAGAGGTTTGGTATAAAATTTAGATCTCTGTGTACGTCGGTGTATGTATTTGTTTGATTGATCCAGTCCGTGGCTATGCGTATCAAACTAGCTTAGTTATAGTATTTTATTACCAGCAGGTTGAGTCCTCCGTTGTCTTCAGATTGTGCTAGTTTAGATAGAGCTATCCTGGGTTTTTTATGTTTCCATATGAAGGCTTGTAGTCTTTTGTTAAGTTTGTTGACATCTGTAGATTTTAATAAGATCGGTAGCACTTGCACTTTATAGTGTAATCTTGGAAAGATGACCATTTTGAAAAGGTTAAGCCTACCTATGTAATTAATTGGCAGGTTTTCCCAGCTCTGGAAGTCCTGCAGGGCTTTTTCTATGGTTTCTGTTATATTTAATGTGTATAGCTGTGTAATATCTGCTGGTATTTTTACACCTAGGTATTTTAGGTGTGAGGTGGTTTGTTGAAACATAGTAGCTGCTGCTTTTGTTTTGTGATCTGGGGGGGTTCCTAGCCACAGCAGTTCTGACTTGTCTAAGTTAGCTCTGAATCCTAATATGGTCCCGAAGACTTGTATTACATCTATTATATGTGGAATTGCAGTGGCTGGGTTAGCTACAAAAAGCATGATATCATCCGCATATGCAGAGAGTTTCATTTCTGCTGTGACTATTTTTACACCACTAAAATGTTGTAACTGGTTTAAGTTGCGTAACAATGGGTCTAGTGCCAAGTTGAACAGCAGTGGCGACAATGGGCAGCCTTGTTTGGTACCTTTGTATATAGTAAATGGGTTAGAGTTTGACTCTTGCTTTGAGATGATAGCCTGCGGGGCCTTGTATATTGTTCTAATAAAGTTAATGAAGCTAGGACCAAAATTTTGGTGTGCCAATGTTCTAAGTAGGTGTGGCCATGTAACCCGGTCGAAAGCCTTTTCTGCGTCTAGTCTGATTGCTGCCGCTGTGTGGCTTGGGAAATTCCTATATTTTAGCACTGCTGCTATGAAGTTTCTGAGTTGAGTATCTGCCCTGAACAAAGCTAGTTTGCTCTGGGGAGATAATTTTGGGTAGAATCTATTTGAACCTGTCTGCAAATAGCTTGCTGAGAACTTTATAATCCGTGTTTAACAGTGAGATAGGCCTATATGACGCTACATTAGTGTGGTCTCTTCCGGATTTTGGCAATAGTATTATGCGGGCCATTGTGAAGTCTTGGGGCATGTCTGAAGTATTGAGCATTGCTTTGAATGCCTGTGTTAAGTGGAGGGTTATTTCAGTCCTGATGATTTTGTAAAATTCGGAAGGCAAACCATCTAGTCCTGGGGTCTTGCCATTTGCCTGCTGTTTAATGACCTGTTCTATTTCCTCTGGGGTGATGTCTGCATCTAAGTTTTGCTGATCAGTTTTGCTAAGTTTAGGGAGGTCTGCCAATTGCAGGAACTCTAGCCCCTGGTTCGGGTGATCCTCCTCTGCCGAGTATAGTGTTTGGTAGTATTGTGTAAATGTTTCATTTATTAGTGTCTGATCAGTGTTTAAGCCATTGTGGCCTTGTATTATCATCCCTCCCATATAGGGGTTTCGTTTGGCTTTGCTAAAAGTTGCTAGAAGTCTGCCTCCTTTATTATCTTCCATATAGTATTTGGCTGCTGTGATGTTGATTCTGTATTGTATTGCTTCTTGAAGTGCTAGATCGTAGTTCTCTTTTGCTGTTTGTAATATAGTTTTGTTAGGAGAGTTTGGTGTTTTATGATATCGTCTATAAGCTTTGGTTGCCTCCCGTTGTAACACTGCTAGATGTTGTATGAGTTCCCATTTTCGTTTGGCTATGTAAGAAATTATGTGCCCACGTAACGTTGCTTTAGCCGCCTTCCAGAATAGTATAGGTGTTGTAATATGTGCCTTATTATCTTCTTTGTATTGTGCCCAGGCGTCTTTGAATTTTTGGGAGTTAATTAGGAAATTCGGCATTCACCATCCATAGGGTATGCGTATTGGGGTAGTTGCTAAAAGTGTTAGGGTGCAAGGGGCATGGTCTGAAATGATTATGTAGTGCAGATTTATGTGGCTCGCGTGCTGGAGTGCATTTTGATTTAAGAATATATAATCAATTCTAGTGTATAGATCATGGACATGTGAGTAATTGCTATAGTCTCGGTCCAGGGGATGTGTTATTCACCAAACATCTAACAGTTGTAATTTCTTTACAAATGAGCAGAGGAGATTAGCTCTTTGCGTGGAGGGATTGTGTGCTGGCTTGTTCCTATCTAGATGATGATCCATAACTGTGTTGAAATCTCCCACCATTACAAGTTGTTTGGTAGGGGTGTCTATTGTTTGCTGAAGGTTTTGGTTAAAAAAACTAGGCTTGGGGGAATTCAGAGCATATATGTTGCATAGAACAAATGTTTCCATCTGTCCTTTGATGATTAAAAATCTGCCCTCTGGATCTTCAATTTTTTTAAGTAGTTTCCAGTTGAGGTTTTTGTGCATTAAGATAGCTACACCCCAGCTATGTGATGTAAATGGGGCTGCGTAGCATGTTCCTACACAATCTTTGCAGAGCTTTTGATGTTCCTCTACCCTTAGGTGGGTTTCCTGTAGGAGTGCTATATGTGTGTGTAGCAGCTTGAGATGGTGAAGTATCTTATATCTCTTTATTGGGTTGTTGATGCCCCCTACATTCCAGGACGTGACTCCTATGTGAATGGACTTGTTAGTTATCTGAGGTGTGTGTGCCATATGAGCTTGTGAATTGGACTTACTATGCTGTTATTCTTGTTGTTGCAGTTCAGGCAATTTTTGTTTGTTCTGTAGCTCGCCTCCTCCTCTCTTTCATAGACACTGGGGAAAGGACTAAGTAGGAAAAAGAAATGTAGAATAAAATAGTTTAACATATTATTAAGAAAAGCTTTAAACATCTGTGTTCCAAACAAAGTGCTGTCACCAACTTTAACCTTAATGAACATATAGTTCTAGGGGGGGATGCAGGAGAAGTACCGTGCACCGTGAAATAGGAGATTTGTTTATTTGTTTACCATTTTTTTTGTTAAATACATAAATCTAATCTATTTTCTAAATCACCCAGAAAGTTCTGAAATACATTTTCCATAATTCATCATTTCTGGCTGATGTGCTTTTTCCTTTATATAATTACATGATGCCTTGTACATTCATATTGATGGCAACACACTCCATTTTTTTTAGCATTTCCGTCTGGTATTTCAAATTATGTAAAGTTCTCTTTTCCTGAAACCTGCAGGAGTCAAGTATTCAGCTGATTAACACAAGGGGTCTGCCATGTCAGGTGCCATAGACAAAACTAATCCACAACAGGCAAATTAGCACAGAGTAATATAGAGGAGTGCATATAGGCACAAACTAGTTAGTGAATGGCAATTTGATGGGCGCTGTGACAATTTAAACTTCTTGAAAAGATCCTGTATTCACAGCAATTTAACATAAATGCTTTTTATGTCTCTTTTGAACAAAGTAGTAAAATATTATATTAGTAGTTACAGAATAATGAAAGAAAATTACATTTGTGCAAATGATGTGTCAAATTGCAAAACATAGGTTTATTCAGTGAAATAGATTTTATTAATTTCCCTGTTACTGTATCTACTGAACACTGAGAGGTCTACTCTGCAGCGTTTTTATAGCAAAGGCATGTTTGAACATTTTCAGGCTCCCAATAAATGTTAATGTTTCATGATAATAGTAACTAAAGCTGATTTGAATCAAAACACTATCATTTTAATTAGGTTTCTGTATTTGCTACTTATCATATTTTCACGGTCTAAACAAAAGCATATAGTTCAGATTAATTTTAACATTGTGTGAAACAGAACAGCTATTAGAAAATAGCACACAAAGATATAACGATGAGAACAATTACAGTTTTTACCAGTGCTGACGAAGCGCTCTCCTTAAACAGGACTTCTTGTGTTCGATGGATTCTTTATGTTGAAGGGACAGTACCAATCTCTGTTTGGCTTTTTTTAACAATCAAAACCTGGGCAAACTTAGTGCATTTTATTACATAACTGTATAAATTTGGCAAGTTCAAAGGTTCAGGCCACATTGAGGTCCCATCAGCTATGAGTCACATACCACATTGAGAGCCCTGTGCACTCCTTGGCTGATGCGTTTTTCAGACCGGCTGCATAATCAGTGAGTCGTGACTCTAAATATAGTAGAATACACTGGTACAGTCATATGTAAGGCTCACTTGCAAATAAAAATAAGCATGATTGGGCTACTAGCCCCTAATGTATGGTAATAGCTGCTAGTCCTTCATTATATAGGATATGAATCAATAGAAGGTTTTATTTTCTATTTCATAGAAAGAGTTATACATTATACTTGTTTTACATACAACTTTGGGGCAGTGTAAAAAAACAGACTTCTCAAACATAATCTTTAACTTCAATTGGGCCTGACAATATGACAAGCATTTGATGCCTTTTTACAAAATGGTGGATAACCCATGCTTTAGAGGTTACACAATAACCATTCACATAAATACATTCAGCTACAGGTATGGGACCTGTACTCAAAAATGCTCAGGACCTTGGGTTTTCTGGATAAGTAATGATTCTCTAATTTGGATTTCCAAAATGACATCTACTAAAAATCATTCAAACATTAATTAAATCCAGCTGGATTGTTTTCCCACCAATAAGAATTAATTATACAGTATCTTCATTAGTATCAATTACAAGGTACTGTTTTCTTCTTATTATTATTATTTATTATAGAAAAAAGAATTCAATTTAACAATATTAAGGGGCATATTTATCAAGGGTCGAATTTGGAATTTTAAAAACTTCGAAATTCCAATTCAAAAAGACCAACCAAAATTAAGTAGAAGTTTTTTTTCGCCGAATAGGTCAGTTCAGCCGAATTCGATTCAAAGTTTTTCACCAATCGACTCCAAATAGGTTCTAGGAGGTCCCCCATAGGCTAAAACAGCAATTTGGCAGGTTTTAGATAGCGAATGGTCGAAGTTGAATTTTTAAAGAGACACTACATGATAAATTTCGATAATCTAATTTTCTAATTTTTTTCAAATTCAAATTAAATTTGGACCATTCCCTAGTCGAGGTACACAAAAATAGCTTGAAATTTGATTTTTTTTAATTTGAAAATTCACCTCGACCTTTGATAAATCTGCCCCTAATTATTTGATTAAAATAGAGTCTATGACCTTCCCATCATTCACAGCTTTCTGTATAACAGGTTTTCAGAAAGCAAATCCCATACTTGTATAACATGGGAAGGGCTTCTATTGGGACTGAAGTAAAGTGTTATCATCAAATTAGGATCATGAACACTAGTAGGTAAATGCAGTATATCTTTCAGGTCTCAAAGTGAAGAACTCACCAGTTAAGAGAAGGGGTGCAGGTGCACCGCCCTGAACCTTCAGCTGAGGGAGCGGATAACCATATAGAAAAAATTGAGCAGGCACTTCCAAGGACCTATCTTCCAGGCAGGAAGGATGAGACTGTTGTCTCGTGTATAAGTTTTACATTATGGTGTTCATGCTAATATTTTTTTCACATTGGAAGTAGCCTTTTTTTTTTTTTAAAAAAAAAAAACAGAACAGATGGATTGGTGTTCCCAGTGCACTACCAGTACTCTACATTCCAATTCTAAAAGAGGTAGGTCTGTGTGTGCTATTTGCATTCATTTGTATTTGTGATATAAAAATTACATTTATTATTTAGAATGATTGAATGCCAACTTTAAGTCCAAACCTGAATAATGTCATTTAGTAAAGAAGCTGCTGTAAAATTGCTTCCGAGGGAATAGTTTACCTATGGGAAATAAAAATGGTCGAACAAAACTGAACCTTGAAGTATTCTTTCATTAAACTGGTCCAGCTCTTCAAACTGTTTATATAGTGAAGTAAAAGTAATTGTCAGGCCTGAGATATAATGATGGCATTTTGCACAGGCTTGTGGAGTTAAATAAATGAAGCCCTTGGGCACAATGGTCAGTGGATCATGCTTAATATACTAGCAATTAAAACCCACCACGCTACTAGAAGACCCCAAGTCAAATGGCCACTGCAACTTAACACAGAACAGTAAAATGAATGCAGTATTTTTCACAGTAAGCAGAACTCATAAAAGCTCCTTTTTCTCTCCATTGATGGGACTGGCAGTGTGGAGTGCACAGATGTTCTGTCACCATGGGTGGCTCTCTCTGTAGTCTCAAACAAAGGAGAAACCTTTAAAAGAAACAAGAGAAACAGGAGCCGAGTCAGTTCTTCCCAACTTTTCTGTAAACCACTGAACTTTGCAAAATTGGATTTTTCAGAGGAACATTGAAGCTTGATACAGTGAGACAAGTGTACTTAAGGTCAGAAACATCCGTTCTACCAAATGCATCCTAAGGGATTATTGAAAGCATTATCTAGAGGTCTTTCACCTTTCTCTTATGCACAGCTGGTCATAGCTGAACCATCAATTCAGTTCAAGCCTTTTTCATTACATGGCTATGCAATTTAGCATTTAGACATTAATATGTTTTATAAAACGTAGAAATTATTAATCCCATACATAAATTAATACATAATTCATCTTCAAGTTTTCATTTACGCTATAGATCCTAATAAAATTTTGCCCTCCTTTTAAACAAGGTTATATGTATGAATATATTATGTAGGACCTATGCAGAGCAAAAGCACCTGTAAGAAAAAAAAATATTGTCAATTATACTTCCCACATGCAACCTGCTGTTGTTGTTGAATTAAAAATATATAAGTAAAAAAACAAAACATTTTTGCCCCCCATGAAATATGTAAACTGAATTAAAATTTTAGCTACAATATGAAAGGACAATAAACATGTTTAATTTGCATGTAAATTAAGCAATATTATTAATAGTGAAATATATTTCACATACTAGGTGATACCTATTCTGTCCTTCCGATATTTTTATTTTTCCCCTATTAATAACATTTTGCATCAAGTATCACTTTAACCAGCCAAGCATGTTAACTGGCAAGTGGCAACCCTAACTAAAAGGTCTTCCACATTGGGGCTTTTTGGAGGCCTACTGAGATGATCTGTGGCAGGACAGAAATCAAGTGCAATGAGGCAAAAGCGTTACAAATATTTTCTCCTGTATTGCAGAATATGAACTTACTATCTATGTAAGAAGGGGGCGAGTAGGAAAGAGACAAAGGTGTGCATGAGGTATGAAGCATTAAACTAGGAAATAAGGTTAACGAGGCTTTGGCCAATATCTTATATGCACTTTTGCTAAATGTAGAACTATTGCCATGTTTATATTTGTTCCAGCTGTGCTTTGGTCAGAATTTACAGAGGTGGCCATGGCTTTACTGTTCCATATAACATTTACTGTTGTGCACGCTTTCAAACATAAGGCGTGAGGCCAGATGTAACCAGCCAAATAACTTTTATGGCCCACAGTCTGCTCGTTTACAACTTACATTTCTTTGTATAACATCATTTTAATACTAACTAGCTCACATGTTGCTCAAATCATCAACCACTCAAAACAGCAGGTTGGACAGCACTGCTGTAAGACATGTTAATATTATTGAAACCTCTCAATGTAGGAGCCTATGTGTTGTGAAACCCTGGTTATGCACGTTAGAGACTTGAACCTGGAAGTAATTTTATGCTGAGCATAAGATGATGTAATAGGTGAGCAATAGAATAATAAAAAAAACAGCAGTTCTATAGAGCTGTGTTCGCCTTGGGCTGGTATAGAGCCCAAAAACATAACGCACAGTTATTACAGCCTACTTTTTTGTTAAGTTTTAGTTCTTTAAGGCAGACAACAAATAATAATTCTGTGTAACAAGCAAAAGTTCTAGGTAGGCAGGTAGTTACACAGGAGTAAGTCTATGTAGTGTGGGTCAAGGGTCAACCAGGGAAATCCGATGAATAAAGGACAGGAGTAAGGGCAAGGCAGACACACAGGAAGCTCAGAAAATTCAGGAAACTCAAGCAACTAAGTTGGGTCTATATCACAGAACAAAAGCTCAAAGATCCAGCATTAAGCAGTAATAGGAGAAAGTGGATTTATCTTATATGTCCTTTAATTAGGCATCTGCCTGCAGTTGTAACTAATACAATTGCAGCTGAGGGCAACAATAGGTAGAGACAGAGGAAAAGGAAAACAACAAAACTGGTTACAATGCAGAACTTCAAAACTCTCCTGCAGCCCAGATAGAAGGGGCAGTGCAGTGTTCCGGGGTCTACACCCTACAGGTCCTGACAAAAGCAGTGATATCTAACTAGAGTAATGAGTTCTTAAGCACAAGTATGGTATTTTGCAAAATATACTGTACATGTAACTGTTGTACTTGTCTTAGATAAAAATGTTCTGTGATAAAATATCAACATTCATTCACTTCCCTTACGTCACCTATTTGGCTATCAACATGCTTCAGTTAGGAGACAGGGAGGCTGGTATAAAATGGCTTGAAGAAAATATGAAGAGAGCAGGAGGTGAGAGGATATACTCAACTGTTATAATGAAAATTATTATGCAATAATGCAGACTACAAAATATATTCTATTGTAAAATGGTATTCTAGAATAGACAATGGCCATCATTCAGAAAGACTAACTAATATTCCTTTGGCATGATATTGCAATTGAAAGCATTACTGATCTCAAATATAATTTCAGACTCTGCTGTCCTCTGTGTTTTACTGTATATATTTCCAATTTACTGTCATCTGACAAAAGCGGGAACAAAACATGTAGGACAAATTGTTTTCTGACTGATTTCCCAAATGTATTTGGAGTCACCAGCTTCAATTGAAAATGTACAGTAGCACCATTGTACTATCAAGTTAATACTGAGACAGAAAAGACTTTGAGCATAAAAACAGTATGTAATGATTTCATGACAGCTTTGGGTCTCAAGCCCTGGACTTCAGCTGCACTCACTTCATCCTACAGATGTTTTCAGCTCAGTGTATTCATGAATAATCTCTCCCCAAAGGCAACTGCACAAAACGGTACCATTATTCAAGTGTCCTCTTTACAAGAAAACTCAGCACTGTGATTATTAGTCTGTTGGTAAATGTAGATATAACATGGAGTTGTTTATTGAGAAGCCTATAATTCTTTTGCAGGACAACAATTTCAACATTCACATGTAGCTAGTGCTTAAAATGTTTACATTCATGCATTTTGGTTATTTACAGGGAGAAAACTTAAGCTTCTTATATAACATCGGCATTGTAACCCAGCCTGGAGCTGTGGAGATGTAGTTGCTGCCAAGTAAAGTTACATATTTTTAATATTATTTCTGCAGAATTAAGGATCATCACCTTGTCATTTTATATATTTATGCTTTATCTATTGACTTATGTGGGTGATGCAAATACACCGCTGAAGCTCGTATAGAACCTGGCAAGAGCTGTATTTAAGTGTAACAGAATGGGAATTTTTCCATGTTCCTCCAGAAAAGGGTCACTGTGGCAGATATAATTATTTATTATTACATTTACTAGTCACTTTTTTATTTCAATCACCCAGAAAATCAGACAAAAATGTATGTGCTGACAAATTACTTAATCCCTTTAGTTTGGACACTAGGAAATAGACATTATATTCTTTTAAAACGTGTTCTCCAAAATAGTACCATATTTAAATACAAAACAATAAGTACATTACAGTTAAAAATCACAGTTCACTTAACTTCTGGGAGTAGCTAGTTAATGACACTGTACCGTGTCAAAAGCTGACCTACTTGTAACAAGATATTAATGGGCCCCACAGCCGATTATTTTTCAGAGACCCAGGATGACCAGTTTTACCAATATTTATTGAAATTCTATATGAATAAGGACCTCATGGGGCCCCTATACATCTTGGGCCCCCTGCAGCTGCAGGATCTATATCCTCTATAGTTACACCCCTGTACTTGACCCAAGTAGGTCCCTTGTTATATATATATACTTGACCGACCCATACCTACAAAGCTACTTCTTTGCCCCACTGTCAATATTAAGACTCAGAGATCCATTTATCAAAGAACGAATTTTAAATTCATGTTCATTTTTTTTTTTACTCTAATAAATTGAATTTTACTAAATTCGAATCGAGTTTTTTCTCCAAAAAAACTTGAATGTCAGGAAGGCTATTAATATCTTCAAATGGGTCACTGGACCTTTGCCATTGACTTCCACATGAACTTGACAGGTTTTCGGTGGTGAATAGTCAAATTAAAATTGTTGCCAGGGTCCAGGTATGATAAATCTCAAATTCGAATTTAAATTCTAATTTGCATTCGAATTCAAGTTTGGATTATTCTTGTGAGTTTTGACCAATAATCCAACTCAAAAATTTGAAATCAAATTTTAATTTCCAATTCTGGCCTTAATAAATCTGCCCCTAAGTGTATAGTTATGATGGCACGAACACTCTCAAGCTCTATATAGGGATTGTCCATCCCCTTGCTTTTCTTACTACCTCTTTAATTTTAGGCTTACTTTTTCACAATTTCCTCTCCACAGTAAATATATATCAAGGCACTGCACAGCAGTATATGGAGGTTATAATATTTCAGGATAGCAGGTATAGTGGGACAACATGGCAAAAGTAAAATGTTATATCTGTGTCAATCACCAGACCATTATCTGTCCTTAAGGTATACAGTAACTCCAAGCATCAACAGACAATCGAAGGCTATCAGAATTACTGAGTGTCCAACAACAACTAAAGGACCACAGTAAAGTTGATTTGGAATTGCCCCACATCAATATAGTCTATTATATTAAATATTAAAATATATTTAGAGCATTATTGTTCCTTTAAATTGTACTGTGCCAGAAAAAACACACTGTTTATATTAAATATTCATGGATATTTTCCCTTGTGTTTATAAAAAATGTACTTTTGTGATCAGGAAATTAAAAAAAGAAAGAGAATGGGCATAAGAAAACACATAATTTATTTTTCTTGACGTAAACAAGCCAAAACCAGTTCTAGCCAAAATGACTTTTTTTCTATTACAGCAGGAAAATTGCAAAAGGTCTCACAAATTGCTCTTGTAATTTAGCAGCAGACAGAATCATTACTGGAAATGAACAAACCAACTTGCAAGTTTACTTGACTCGGTTCTTCTTCTGCATGAACTCAACCCGGTCGCTAGGACATTTTGCTTGATAGGTTTTAGACTGCCCTGTAGCACTTTACTGAACAAGAAATAATTGAGTTATTTTAAGTGATTTGTTTTTTAAAATTGCTATATTAATGAATGTGACACTAAACTTTTAATGGTGAATTGTATGTCAACATGATCTAGAAAACCCATCTGCTGGATAGAATAAGATTTTGACAGTAAGTTTTATGTGTTTTCTCTGCGATGGAGAAACATCAATAATGCCTGATGCTGCCTATGTGTGTAAAATGAGTGTCAACAACCTGTCACTGCACACATGGGGCCGATATCTGACGTGCATTTTCTGCAAAATAATTAAGCTACTGACCAGGGCAAGAACTAGTTGTAGGAAGAAGAGGCACCTGCCTAGGGCGCAACAAAAGGGGGGTGCTGGGCAGGTACCTGTTGGGTCTTCTGTCTACGCCTAGTCCACGTTTGCTCTCCCCCCTCCCCTGCTCTGCTCTCCCCTTCACCGCTCACCTGTATGATGTCATGGCACATGGGCGAGTAGGGGAGTGAGGTGGCCGGCCAGGTTGCCCATATACTCAGCAAACCACTACAAACTATGAGGTTAGCTTGATAAGCTTGGGGTTGATTTCTCTGGAAATAAGATGCTTGTGAGGGTAGAATATATTAGAAGACATTACAGACAGATTGTAGGGGATCTTTTTTCCTATAAAAACGATCAGAGGCCATCCCATTAGGTTAGAGCAGTGATCCCCAACCAGAAGCTCGCGAGCAACATGTTGCTCACCAACCCCTTGGATGTTGCTCCCAGTGGCCTCAAAGCAGGAGCTTATTTTTGAATTCCTGCCCTGAAAGCAAATTTTGGTTGCATAAAAACCTTGTTTACCACCAAACCGAGCCTCCTGTAGTCTGCCAGTCCATTAGGGGCTACCAATAGCCAATTACAGTCCATTTTTTTCTAAGTCCCAAAAAACGCTGGCATCTATTCCTTTTTAAGGGTGATAGGCTTCAAAAGAGCATACAAATAATTTGGGGTAACCGGCTTCCCCCCTACATTTCCTAACATATGGCACATAAACTATACACTGGGCACATGTGCAGGGCAATATAACAACTCTATTTTCTTCTATTAAGCTTCCCTGGGCTTGTGTAGTGTAATGTATTTGCTGCTACATATACGTCCATTCAACTTTAACTTCCTGCCATATGCAAATTAGACAATGCTAGCGCAACTTTGCTCTGCTTGCCGAATTAACGCTATTGCAACTTCGCCCTGGACGCAAATTCGCATGTTAGTGAATTAGCGTTGTCTGAGCGAATTTTCGCCTGGCGCTGCCTGTGGAGCCGTCGCTGTCGATTTTTTGCCGCTTAGTAAATTTGCCCCATTGAATTAAAGGAGTGTATTTTCATGACGACTTTTTCCTTTGTGACTTTTTTGTATTGAGTGTAGAAGTTACAGTTCTGCTGGTTTTTGTAATGATTTTATGTGGCTTTTTCCAGAAGTTTCAATATGATTACTTGAACATTTTGCAAGACTCTAATGAGAGCTGAAATACACTTTTAAATGAACACAAAGAATTAGTCCTCTTTTGTATAATATACTTTTTGTTACACAGCAGGGCAACATGTATCTTCCTAATGCTTATAGTAATACTAATTAATATTCCTGAGCAAACACTAATGGCCAAATTATTAGAATTCAAGAATGTGTTTTTTCTCAAATATATTAAAGTCTGTGTTTTTCAAACTTGAATTTAGAAATGTATCAAACTTTAAAATCTCAAAAAAATCAGCTGAAAAACTTTACAAAAAAACCTAAAAGTTGTCAAGTTTTTTTTTAATTAAGTTTTTTAAAACAGTCAAGATTATACAGCTTCATGGAAAATGAATGAAACAATGTGATTTTGTGTTAATTAGCTTTCCCCCTAAGAGTATATTACATTTTTACTCTTGAATATGGATGAATTTGATTGTTAAGATTTATTGTGTATTTTTTTTAACTCTTATCACAGGAAAGACTATGAAGGTAGCAGTGTAAGGGGACACTTTAATGTCTAGGAGATGCTGATCTTTTAAGGATGACCACTCTCAATGTTCCCTTTATCCAGCATGGATGGGACACTATCCACAATAGGCTTTACAGTTTGGGGCAGATTTATCAAGGGTCAAATTTCGAAATGAAAAAAACGTAGAAATTTGACCATCGAATAGGCTAGTCCAACATTCAAAGTCGAAGGATTTTTAAGATTGTATGATCGTACTTCGAATCTAATGATTCGAAAGATTTAATCGTACGACCATACGATTTTACAAAAAAAATCCTTTGACTTCTCAAAACTTAGGTTCTAGGAGGTCCCCATAGGCTAACATAGCAATTCGGCAGGTTTAAGGTGGCGAAGTGTCGAAGTCAACGTTTTTTAAAGAGACAGTACTTCGATTATCAAATGGTTGCAAAGTCGAAGCATTTTCACTTTGAATCGAAGTCGAATCGGCCTATTCGATGGTCGAAGTACCCAAAAATTACTTCGAAATTCAATGTTTTTGAATT
Organism: Xenopus laevis; assembly: GCF_017654675.1. Classification (NCBI taxonomy): domain Eukaryota; kingdom Metazoa; phylum Chordata; class Amphibia; order Anura; family Pipidae; genus Xenopus; species Xenopus laevis. Next base: position 108,421,672 of record NC_054375.1, read on the forward strand.
CGAAAATTCAATTAGAATTCACTTCGACCCTTAGTAAATGTGCCCCTTTATGTATCATACTTTATGTATCATAAGCCTAGCTAAGCTGTGTTCTAATGAGTTTTTTTTATTGGTGGTTATTTATTGTTTCTTTATAGAAAACAAAACAAAAATTTAAAGGTAGTTTCCACTCTCCCCTGAATGGGATGAATAGAGGTCTTGAATTAAGAAGCAACATTGTCATGCATTATAAAGGGTATGTTATGACTGTTCTATGGGCTCAATGAATGAGCACATTTACTATACCAATAAAAATAGTTAAAATAAATGAGTCAGTAATGATGCCCTTGACTAAAATAACCTCCTAAAATAAAAGTTATGACTTAAAAATCTAGCTCATCAATAAGTAAGATTCATACTCCTGCTTGGAGGCATTAGCAAACAAAACACTTACCGGGGTAAGTGTTTTGTTTGCTAATGCCTCCAAGCAGGAGTTACCCCCTTCCAAAGTCACAAATGGCCGGCCATTCTTAAATCTGCACTTTCCCTGGTTAAAAGACCAACATTAGACACAGTTACACAAAAACTGTGTGTATTGCTCACCAATGATAATTCCTATTCTGTCTCACAGTACCTAAAAGTGGACAGTAGTGTACACCCCAAGACCACCAAATCAGCAGCCATTCCCTGTTCCACAGGACAGTATCTTTAGATTTTGGAACTCTCAGTCAAGCAATAGACCACAAATGCTCTCCTACATTGAGTAGCTCATCCTTATAATACTAGCAGAGTAGCAAGCAGCTAAATTTGTACATGATTAAGCTTACACAATTTATTAACTCTGGAACATTTTCTAATTGGATCAGTGTTGTTAGTGGAATACCGCAGGGCTCTGTACTAGGCTCCTTGCTTTTCAACTTGTTTATTAATGACCTGGAGGTGGGCATTGAAAGTACTGTTTCTATTTTTGCAGATGATACTAAATTGTGCAGAACTATAGGTTCCATGCAGGATGCTGCCACTTTGCAGAGTGATTTGTCTAAATTGGGAAACTGGGCAGCAAACTAGAAAATTATGTTATACACTTAGGGGCAGATTTATCAAGTGTCGAATTTAGAGTTGATGGGAGCTTCGAAAAACCAAATCAACTCCGATAAACTCGATATCCGAAAAAAAACAACCAATCAAAATTTATTTTAAAAAAATATATATTTTTTAAAAATATATATATTTTTTTAAAAACGGGTCCACCAAATGACAGTACATGATAAATTTCAAAATTCAAATTTCGATTTTTTTTTTCAAAAAATGTTTTAAAATTAAAATTTTCAATCCGACCCTAGATAAATCTGCCCCTTAATGGCAGTGTGTTGATAGTTTCCTTAAATGAGAAGGATCTTGGGGTTTTCTGGGCAGTGTCATTCTGTGGCTACTAAATGACACTTGCATAAACTCAAGGGATGAAAACATAATTATGCCTCTTTATAGGTCCCTGGTAAGGCCTCATCTGGAGTATGCAGTGCAGTTTTGGACTCCAGTCCTTAAGAGGGATATAAATGAGCTGGAGAGAGTGCTTGATAAAGGGCTGGTATAGCCCGAAACATTGCCGTGTTTTTTGCACAAATAAAAGTTTAAACCAAGGTTCAGAATGCTGCTGCAACAATTATTGTCATTAAATGAGCTGGAGAGAGTTCAGAGACATGCAACTAAACTGGTTAGAGGGATGGAAGACTTAAATTATGAGGGTAGACTGTCAAGGTTGAGGTTGTTTTCTCTGGAAAAAAGGCGCTTGTGACATGATTACACTTTACAAGTACATTAGAGGACATTATAGACAAATAGCAGGGGACCTTTTTTCCCATAAAGTGAATTACCGTACCAGAGGCCAACCCTTTAGACTAGAAGAAAAGAACTTTCATTTGAAGCAACGTAGGGGGTTCTTTACAGTGAGGACAGTGAGGTTGTGGAATGCACTGCCGGGTGATGTTGTGATGGCTGATTCTGTTAATGCCTTTAAGAATGGCTTGGATGATTTTTTGGACATACATAATATCAAAGGCTATTGTGATGCTAAACTGTATAGTTAATATAGATATATAATTTATGTAAAAGTATGGAGGGGTGTGTGTATGTTTTCATTTGGAGGTTGAACTTGATGGACTTTGTCTTTTTTCAACTCAATTTAACTATGTAACTATGTAATTGAAAAAGGAACTAAAATGATCTGAAAGCATGCTATGATTATACTAGTTAGCCAACAATGGTATCACGCGTCAAGAGTGAGTTTTTTCTAATTTCATCCATATACGTTTGTACAGTACACAGTGGGGTGAAACAACGTTCCTCTAGGACCATAGTTCTACACACAACATAGATGTACCAGACAACAGACAAAAAGTGCAAGTGCAAAAATATGCAACTCCTGCAAGACAGGACAGCATAGCACCTTTATACCCCTTTTTTATTTTTTTTATTTCAAAAGGGTTGCCCTGTAACTATGTACCCTAATATGATTCTAAGAAGATTATGAAATCTATTAAAAAAACATAAATATACAGTGTAAAAATGCCTATATTTGACCATCCAAAGATTCATTGAGCCATTTTAATTCATGATTAAAGTTACTGTAATAAAACAAATTAGGCTCCAGTGACAGTGATCATATGAACATCAGAGAACAGTGCAATAAAAAGAGAGCAATGATTGAAGAAAGGGAGTCAGTAGCACTTGTCATAGAACTGGGCCTGGGGCTTGTTGACTTCATAAAGTACGGAATGTATAACTTACATTTGCAAATCCTATTTGAAATAGAAACTAAGCTCTGTACCATCTGTGAATCTGTGGAATTATTTTGCTGACATGAAGAGAGCATTTCAGTGTATCTTTTATAATCTGATTCAATTTCTTACTTTATTTTTTAGATTTCTTTAATTCACTGAAGAAGTCAGCAGACTTGTATCCGATGACAACGTGGGTGGCAATGAAGAGAAAATAGATATAATTTCTGCTGTAAGTGAAAGAATTCACATCTATGTTTTCATGCAGTGAGGGTATATTTTTCTTTGAATTTACTGCAATATATAGCAGATTTGAACAAAACCATCCAGGCAATTTTTTTTGTACAGTCTAAGGGAAATTGTAACTCCATATTTCAAATAAGTCCATTTAAAAGGACTGGAATGCTTGTTTTCAAAGAACATAAAGGACTGGAAAGCCAGGAAGCAGAATGGTGGCTTCTATCGCATAACACAATCTCATTATTCTTCATTACTGTAGATGAACTCACTGAATGGAAGATAAATAGCAGACACCATGGTCTGCATATCTGAGTGAATCAGAAAGCGAATGCCGCATGAACACTAGACACAAATGAATACAACAATCTGTTAGCTCTCCATAACACTTTTGATAATAAATTTCATTTGTACGTCTTGTTTGTCTGTACAGTTTGCAGCTGTGCAAGGTGACTTTTAGACAGTCTCTCGGATATAAACTAGAGATATGCAATGATTGTCACACACGGATATCAGACTTACCGTAGCCCTCTGTAATGAATGATTGGCTGACTAGCTAAGGATGATGGGATTTGTAGAGCAAAGCTTTGTGGTCTCAAGTTTGATTTCAATTCCTGTTGCATTTGCTGTAGAATGTGTGTAGCATTACCTATATAACGTGTAACTTTGCAAACCAAGCGTTGTTTTTACTACGTATTTTCCTGTGGAGGTAGTGTAACAATAAATTTGCACATACCTTTAATTCAAACTCTATTTCAGGTATATTGGCTGGGGGGGGTGCGGAGTGATGCTGATGAAAAATATAATAGAAGAGAAACCAACTTGGTTAGGGGGAGAAGGGCTAAAATCGAGACAGCACACAATACACAACACAATACATGATATAAAGCCTCCTGAAAACAGACAGTATTCATATGCATCATGATATACACATAGCACTGTCATAAAATAAAAAAATGTAATAAGTAAATATGGCTGAAACATGCAAATCACTCCTTAATGTCCCAGTGGCCAACTATGCATCAAGAATTGCTGGTTAAATAGTTAATAGCGCAGATACAGCCTAATCATTCAGAGCCACTTATCCAAACTCGCAGACATTCAGTTTTGATAGTAAGGTCTTATTAAGATATTTGGAACATGGCTTCTGACTTGGAAAGCAGCAAAGCAAATAACATAAGTAAACATTTTAAAGGGTTGTTGACATCTGAGTTAACTTTTAGTATGAGGTAGAGAGTGATATTCTGAGTCAATCTGCAATTGGTTTTAATTCTTTTTAGTTATTTAGCATTTATTCAGCAGTTCTCTAGTTTGCAATTTCACCAATCTGGTTGCTAAAGTCCAAATAGCAGTGATTTAGATAAGAGACTGGAATATGAATAGGAGAGGCCTGAATAGAAAGATGAGTAATACAAAGTAGCAATAACAATACATTTGTAGCTTTACAGAGCATTTGTTTTTAGACGACCTCTATTTCAAAGATAGAAAACGGCAGAAGAAAAAGACAAATAAGTAAGAGGACTTTAAGCCTTACTATTACTTTACTAATAGTAGTATCTACAGTTTATTAAAGGTAATAAAGGTACTAAAATAATTTTAGAAAAATACATTTACTGGATTTTTTTGATTTTTTTTATATTCAAATGGAAAAAAAATATTAAAAAAATAAAAATTAATAACCACATCAAAAGTAGAAAATTAAACCAGGCTACTCTGACACTATCCAGAAATGGAGCCATATAATTAATTTTCTTAATTGAGCAGATGCTCCTAATTACAGACAGTATATACAGGTCCCAGTACATTAGGATATTGGCTTGGAAGGTTTCTTTTAAATATGAGAACACAAATAAAATAGCATTTATACTGTGCTCTGTTCTTCTTTAAGGCAGTTTTTATGTTTTTTATGTCAGTTTTTATGTCACTTAGGACTTATATGTGTTTTTAAAACCAAAGCCTAACAGATTTGGAAAATAACCATAAACAGCACATATAGGGGGTTATTTACTAAACTCCGAATGCAAAAATCCCGAAAAATTGGTGATTTTTTTTCTATAAAATCGGACTTTTAAAAAAATCACAAATTTTTCGAAATTTATTAAGCCCAGAGGATGGGAAAAGTCAAAATCTGAAAATCCGGCATCTCAGACCTGTCAAGGTTGCATATAAGTCAATGGGAGAAGTCAATGGGAGAAGTCCGGAAAAATCATGAAAATCTGATTTTTAATGATTTTTTGCCGCAAACAAAATTTTTCGGGAAAGTGTATTAATAGATAAGCCCAAAAAACTTGTGCAGATTTGGTCAAAGTTTTTTTCAGACAATATTGAGATAAATTCGGACTTTCATAAATAACCCCAATAGAGTAAGAAAACAACATCAATTGTGGGACTGAAGAATCAATGCTATAGATTGAAGCTTGTCCCTCCTATCACTTCTCCAGCTCAGCACTTGCTAATTAGACAATCCTGTGCTACACTAATGAGCCCCAAAAAGAGAAACTAGGCTGTATGTGGGATTTAATCAGCAGTTCTCAACTGTGCTTTAAAATCCAGGGGTATCCCATGCCAATTTAAGAATAAAACTCAAAGATTCCAGTTGTTTTTGAAATTCAGAGGGAAACTACAACTGGTCTATTGGTGTTTTCATTTTCTCACCCCAAAACAGTAAAGCATAGTAAGCATTGTGAAGTAGTTGATGTACTGATGTGTATAGGTCAAAGAGTCCTCTGTGGCCTCACAATATTTACATGCAAGCCATAACTGAGGTTATTTGAAGGGAGCGGTTTATAAACTGTAAAACATGCCTTGCCAGGAGGCAGTGGGTGGAGAGTATATCCCGGAAGCCATCCTATAGTATTATTTGTGGGTAAATGCTTATTTATTTCTCTGGATATCTCTGGATACGAGGGTAATAGTTTTGACTGAGCTATATAGCCTTATTTTTTAGATCTGATTAACCTAGTGGCTTTTCCAGTGGCTTTTCCAGTAGCTAGATCTTGCTGTCATCAGAAACCCACTAACTGGGATCCCAAAACATTATTGGGTGTTTCAGGTGCATTTTGGAAAACAAGTTTTCCCTAGGCCAAAGTACTTATCCAAGATCAGCATTAGATCCCAAGTTTCTAAAAAGGCCCCAGGTGCACAAATTTATAAATGCTTTTTTCAAGGCAATTTTTGTTTAGTTCCTGCAAAAGAAACTGATATAAAGATATTTGATTTGGAAGGAAGCTTGAAAAGTCAGATATGTTTGTTGTTCTATCCCATATTAATTTGCAAACCAAAGCTTGAATACTTTATTAGCATTTTCTTGGCAAATGAAATAATGCTTATTTGATCAATCTGTTTCTAACAACAAATGCAACAGATGAGGCATCACTGCAGGGACTTAAATTGGCTTAGATGGCTTTATAATATAATAGTGGTGAACCAAATTAGCATTTTATGCTATAGGGATTTATTTCTGTTATAAATGTGGTCTATTATACTGTGTATTGTGAAGAGAATTTGCCGTCAGTCAAATACCATTAACAGTATATGTATGAATTTAGAGTAAGATTTGATATTATATCCACTCAAGGATCATAATAATTTCATAAAACTAACAGGGGCATTATCCTAAGAAGAATTAGGTATTTCGCTTAACTATGAGATATAAAAGCGAGCGAGTTGATACAATCAGAATAAGATGTTCAATAAATTCAGTGTGCCACTTGCAACATTGGTGATTCTCTACCTACTGTGTGTAGTCAATTTATAAACAAGCAACAGAAATATTTCTGTTCTGAGATCCATTTGAAATGGGTTCAGCACTTTACCTTTACATACAGTATACTGGGTCTAATGTAAAAGCATATACAGGTCAAATGCTTTTCTAGGTAGGAAGTGCTAATGCCCCAGAAGAAGACATGCTGTTTTAGTCCTTTTTCATGTGCATATAAGCAACAACAGTATCACAGGCTAAACTAAACTCTCATGGGCTTGGTGAGCCTGTGTGCAAAATTTGCAGCTAGACTCCCCTCTGCAATGTACCAACCACTAAAAGCATGCCACCCACCATCCCCTTATTAATATCACACCCCTGGATCCCCAATAGATATGCCACTGATCAGTATGACTAACATATATAGCCCATACCCCAGAGTAAAATGGGAACAGTACATGGTAAAACTGTACTTCATATTTTTAAATATCATTCCTGTACTGTGATCAGAGCAGTTAGGAATAGTTAGGAAAAGTCATGATATTTTTGAGAGAACCATCAACTAGAATAAGAGCAAATATAGCACACCCAAAAAGTTTCCTAAGAAAGAACAATAATTGACGGCGATTGAACCCATGTCTCTGGTGCATTTAGAATTTGGAGCCATGATGCAATGCAAAAATATCATGACATGGGATTGGCACCCAATAGCATGACATGGCGTTGGCACCCAAGGTGATTGGACAAAACAGGATCAATGTGATCTTACACATTTTTTTTATAAATGTAACCCAGAAACCTATCTACCCTGCAATTGTATAAAAGTAAAATTAGGCTTTTTAAAAGAAAAACCAAAAATCCAGTTAGAGCTCTATTGCTCATAATTTCGCATGTCACAATGAATTTTGAGTGATCAAAAACTGTTCATGCTTCATCTTTGTTCTTATATTTTCCCTTCTTCCCTGAATTTTGGAAAGATCCATTTCATAAAAGTCATATTTGCTTTCTTTTGATTTACAATTATTAAAATTTTAATAAGGATTGTGCAGTGACAGTAGCCATCACACACTGTCAGGGAGGAATTATAACTTTATTGCAGCATACAATGACAGCCAACTCATAAAAAAGAATGACATTCTGTATCAGAACATCTTGTAGGCTGTTCAGCATGTTAATAGCCTACTTCATCATTCTTTAGCATAATGAGGCAGACAGTGCACAAGTATTCAACATAAAAATGATGATTAAGAAAATTTGATATGAAGCAAGAAGGAAACATTGTGAGGTTTAGACAATATCTAGATTAAAAGTTTCAATTAAAATGCTGTTAGCAAGGCTTTTATCACAAGAGCAAAGCTTGGTTACCAAAAAGTAGCAGTTGTTATGTAGCATATTTTTTTTTTGAGCTGCACTGCTCTCTGGAAACTGTAATGTTCATACAAACTAAAAGCACCATCTCATTTCTTCTGCTAATATCTGGCACCAGATAGATAGAACAGAAATACAATAGGAATGAAACATTTTGCTTTTAAGAGATCAGATTTAAGAGTGGCATTTAAATGAGATCACATTTTAATTGAAATGAGGTTTCTTGTAGTGATTAAACACCTTAAGAGGGACTGTTTGATATATAAAATGTGTTCTCTGTAGCAGAAAAGAATCTTTATAATGCTTTATAATGATTATCTCAGGGTTCCCTTTGCCTACACTATGCATCTAAAATAATACATTTAAAAAGTGTTTAACACATGCACTTGTAGACACAAGTGCCCTAGGTTTATTGCTAGTTTGACCTCTTTCTCCATGAGTAACATGAATGGTAACTACTTTTAATGAATGCCAGCTTGAGGATGAGAATGCCATAGCAAGAGGAAAAATTGAGAGGCCTATTAATCAAAATTCGAATTTGTGTAGTTGTAGAGGTTTTTTCAACCATGACTAAACTCACTTTTTAAAAACCATGAATGTCTACTTATTTATTAAAATATCTTAATATGAAAAACACAAATGAATAAAAATGAAAAAAAAAGATTTGAACATTAATGAATTGCTAACTAAGGATCAATAGCCAGTTGCAGAAAAAGTTACTTCAGATCCAGAAGCAGAAGACTACAAATAGAGTTTGTTGAGTCCACATGTTCAAAACAAACACCTGATGCATTTTATGCTAAGTTTACTTACTCAGGGGTGTTACTCACAATGTAAACTCTCACTGCTGGTAAACATACCACCCACTTGTAAAGTGTATGGTCATTTATAATTGGCCAATGCTATAGACTGAGAAGGAATTGTAGTGATTATGCTGAATGTTATGCTCAGCGGAGATGTGGACTCCATTTCATAGTAGGGTGTGGATAGGGCATTTTAGAGACCTCTTTATTACCGCTTTATTTTTCATGTAGTTGTTGTTTAGTGAAAGCAATAAAGTACTAACCCACATACAATTGTATATTTTTTTTATATTCAGATGTTTGGACATTTATTAGGCTTAAATGCTCATCCTGTTGGGCTGTACAAAAGATGCATAAACACTGAACGTCCATAAATAAATATATAAATATAAATTTTTTACACAGACATCAGATTCCACAGATTGAAAGGGAGACCTGTTACTTATAAGAACCATTTCCCAACCTAATCTTAGGCTCATAGTGCAATGTAACTGTTGTTTCACCTTGTTCTACTATGATGTTCTGGCACTTGAAGTCCCTCTTCTCTCTATAGTTGTTGGTGCACAGATTCTCTATAAAGCAGAGGAACTTCAGGTCCCAAAATGCATCATTATAAAAACAATGTGATTGTAGAGTTGGATCACTGTAAGTCTAAAGGGGTATTGGGGATATTGTCCCTGCAACACCTTTCAAACTTTGGAATTGGGCATATGTGTATATGTATTTATATGTATTTCTGGAAGTTCAAATAAATGAAACTCATGATAAAGAAAGGGGAGGGGACTCTGCACTTGGATGCATGGAGACACAACAGGCACACATAAAACCATGCTTGGTACCTTGTAAATTTATTTTACATTTTAAGACGGCCTCTGTGTGTGGTTGGAAACATATTGCCTATAGTATGTATTTATGAATGGATTGCATGTCATCAGTCTTTGCAAGTGATAAACTCCAGGGTCATTTCTTAAGAACACACAGTCTGGATACACTAAGAAATAAAAAAAAGTAAATAAATAAAAGTTAAAAGTAATAAAACATCAAATTTCTCCAACGTCTACAAAAAAAATAACATAAATGAAAAATGACTTTTTAAAACATCCATTGCAATTTTGTATTGTGTGTATATATATATATATATATATATATATATATATATATATATATATATATATATATATATATATATATATATATATATATATATATATATATATATAACAAACAAGGGAAAGTTGTGCTCACCACTATTTTTTAAAACCATTAGGCGGGGGTGCAATGAGGCTGTGACCACAAAATACATATAGTCAAATACAAGAGTCCTCTGCACTCAACCCATTATCAATATATTTAAGACAGCGACATTTTGTGCATACTGCTACTAAAAAATGCCTTACCCTTTAAACAAAACAGGGATTGTTTGTCCATATATTGCAATATATTTAAGCTGGCCAACTACGTCAAAGTCATCCCATATCTGGCCAGTCCTATGCTCAATTTTATCTGATTCATTAAGAATTCTATTGCTTCATTATACATTTTACAAAGGGACTAGGTATTACCTGCAACTTAACTTAAGTTTGACTTTGACGTAGTTGGCCAGCTTAAATATATTGCAATATATGGACAAACAATCCCTGTTTTGTTTAAAGGGTAAGGCATTTTTTAGTAGCAGTATGCACAAAATGTCGCTGTCTTAAATATATTGATAATGGGTTGAGTGCAGAGGACTCTTGTATTTGACTATATATATATATATATATAGTTTTGGTGAAACAAATCAAACGTCTATATTTTTTTAAAGTGCATATACAGCCAACGTTACGTTTCGGTCCCCTCTGGGAACTTTCTCAAGGCAACCACACCCATACTGCAACAAAGTTAAAATGGGTGTGGTTGCCTTGAGAAAGGTCCCAGAGGGGACCGAAACGTAACGTTGGCTGTATATGCACTTTAAAAAATTATAGACGTTTGATTTGTTTCACCAAAACTCCCAGTGTTGCTGGTCTTTTTGAATGCTACACACATGATTTTGCCGTGCACCTGGGTACTCAACAGTTGAAGCGGTGTGCCACCCTACGCATAAATAAATATATATATATATATATATATATATATATATATATATATATATGAATTAAATTATTAATACACTAGAATCTAGAATGTGATTCATTTTGTAAGCAATTAATATTCAGATTTTCACAAGCGTATTCATGTACAACTATGATTTTTCTTGTCTGTCATTACATATATAAATATCTCCGAAAGTAATGTTTTCTGCTTTAGTTCAGTAGATATCTATGTTATACTGTTAGAATTTTGCTAATGTTATTCCTTCTTCATCTCTAAATCTCCCTGACACAAAGTAAATTGATATAATTAAAAATAGTGTTTGAAAAATAGATCTGGGCATGGATAGTAAAGTGATAAATTGAGCTTTATAATGTAAAAAGTACTGTCTGAAACCATCAGCATTGCAGGCTTGTTTTTGGATGCACTGGTAAAATTCATGTCATTTATATCTTTCATGCACTTGGAGACTTGCACAGACTGCTTACTAAGACATCTCAATTTTCACTGTACAGAAGAAAATGGAACTTCTTTTTCTAACTAATATCTTGGTAAACCAAGATAGGATTGTAATTGAAGATGTTCTATATTGTAATAGAAGAAATGCCTGAAAAGTAATCACGGTTGCTATTCGGTTATAAAAAGCAGAGGCTATAGCTTATAGGGCATTCGTCTATCAAATGCAAAGCTTTTGTAGTACATATATGACCAAACTGGGAAGGCTGTCTATGTAAAAGATGCTGCTTTTAAAAGGGAGTTTCACAATCATCATTAATATGAAGTTATTTTAAATTGAAAATAAAATGTTATGGCTATATATATATATATAAATATATATATATATATCTATATCTATATCTATATATATATATATATATATATATATATATATATATATATATATATATATATATATAGTACACTACTGCTGAGAAAAATAAATTATTCTTCGGTAGTGCAATACAATGTACAAGAATAAACTGTATGACCGTAAAAAAATTAGGTGGTTTTATTTCCTATTATACTATTGGGATACATCTAATTGCTGTTCCTTCCCCATTAAGGCTAGATGATATCTGCCAAGATATAAATGCTAAATTTAACATGTCCATATTAAATCCTCTTATCTGTCACTTATTTATTCTTTTTAGACAAGCTACTCCTAATTGATGGAAGCATTAAAGGGCTGGTTCACCTTTAAGTTAACTTTGAGTATGTTACAGAATGGCTAATTCTAAGCAACTTTTCAACTGATCTCCATTTTTTTATAGTTTTTTAAATATTTACATTATTCTTCTAACTCTTCCCAGCTTTCTAGTGGGAGTCACTGAGCCTATCTAAAAAACCAAACGCTCTTTAAGGCTATACATTTAGGGGGTATTTACTAAGACTTTCCCATTTTTTTTATTAAGGGGCAGATTTATTAAGGTTTGAATTGTGTTTTCCTTGAAAAATTCAAGGTTTCAAGGTTATTTTTGTGTCAAAAATAGATTTTTCGGGTTAAAAAATACTCTAAAAATTGTAGTTTTTTTTTGAAAACTCAAATTTTTCAAGATTTAGGGGCACATTTACTATGGGTCGAATATCGAGGGTTGATTAACCCTCAATATTCGACCATCGAAGTAAAATCCTACGACTTCAAATATCGAAGTCGTAGGATTTACCGCATTTACCGCATTTACTTCGATCGAGCAATCGAAGGAAAAATCCTTCGAAACGAACTATTCGAAGGATTTTAATCCATCGATCGAACGATTTTCCTTTGATCAGAAATTACTTAGAAAGCTTATGGGGAAGGTCCCCATAGGCTAATATTGGTGCTCGGTAGGTTTTAGGTGGCGAAGTAGGTAGTCAAAGTTTTTTTTAAAGAGACAGTACTTCAACTATCGAATGGTCGAATAGTCAAACGATTTTTAGTTTGAATCGTTCGATTCGAAGTCGAAGTCGTAGTCGAAGGTCGAACTAGCCAAAATAAAAATTCAAAATTCTAAGTTTTTTTCATTCTAATCCTTCACTCGAGCTTAGTAAATGTGCCCCTTATTATACCTTGACCCTGGAAGTAGCTTGAATCTGAAAATACACCATCTGAAACCTGTCGAGGTCATGTAGAAGTCAATGGCAGAGGTCCCTTGAACCATTTGAAAATGTTAATAGCCTTCATGATGTTCAAGTTGTTTCACCCAAAAACCCCGATCAATTCGGATTGTTAAACCGGACTCGAATGTTTCACATTCAAGTATTTTCTTAAATAAATTAGAAATGATTTGAGTTGTGAGTTCATTGGAGTTTATTTCAGGTCTAAAAAACTCTAAAAATCTTTTGTTCAAATGCTCAATGGGCGTCCGAATAATTTTGACTCTTGACAATTTTGTATATGAGTGAAATTTTACATTTGCGACTCTTTTGTCTAAATGCATTAAAGTCAATGGCTGTCTGAATAATTTTGATGAGTGGCAATTTTAACGCGCAACAATATTTTTGAGGCAGCAAATTATTTCACGGCGAAAACATTCGCAGTTGGCGAAGTGCGGAAATTTGCCACGAATCCATTCCTGCCAAATAAATCCGCCCATCACTATATATTTATTTTTGTACCGATGTATTTCCCTGGAGAAGGATTAAAGCTGGGTATTTTTAGTACCCAAAGACCACATCTCTGTATAACCTGAAAAAGAAAATCAACTGGGTCTTAAATTTGTGGCACTACATATATTGCATTCGGCATGTGAAAAAGGGAATGTTCTTGCTTTTAATTTTAGTGACATAATGCAAAATCCAGCCTGACCTACTGTTGACTAGCAATAAATGCCAGCTTACTAATAGCTGTAAAGCCCACTACTTCAGCCCACCTTTAATTAAATATCTGATGCTGGGAAATTACATGAGGGCTGCTGAAAAAAAATGGAAAAAGGTCAGGTAGCAAAGAGGAACTTTTATTTCTCAGCCATCAACATGCACATTTTCCTCTGTACAGAACATAACTGATTAAAAACATACATACACAACAGGGTGCTTTAGAGAATACAGGCACTTCTGCACCATGCTGAAATGAGCTTCCTATGTGTTTCATTCATTCCTATAAGGAAGTCATTATAGGATAAGGATACTACTGCAATAAATGGCATATAAAACCTTGCTGATTTTATGGAGCTGGTGATCCATATGTTTTAACATAGTTTCAACTTATATTAAATCAATTCTGGGTCTGTAGTGCATGTATGCCCCATTGATCATACACAATTTTATACAGATACCATGATAGTCCAACAATGAATTAGCTACTGTAAGGACTTACTGTGAATTAAAAATTGAAAAGTCCTATTGATGTATTCAGATAAGTGGCCAACACACCCAAACCAACTTGCATACAAATTTAAATGTACTCTGCAGTAAAAGGGAATCAGTGCTACACAGCTGTTTTTAATAAAGCAGAAAATTCACTTCAAAAATATTATAATAGAGCACAAACAGTTGGCGCAGGGATGTAACCTAAACCCACAAAAATGTGCAACTTGTGCATCTGTGATGCATCTCAGGTAACACACATTGTAAATTAACATCTATATCTCTGCCTTCGTTTTAAATCCCCTTGCAGTAAACAGGGAATACTTCCAAGGCTAGAAAAAGGAATAGAAGTATGGTCGAACCAATTTTTCAAGTTGCTAAATAATAAGATTAGAATGTGAGAATAAAAGAAAAATGAATGTTTCATGAATGTCAATATTAAATACAAGTCATGTAAAACGTGTTTTCAAATTGTAAAAGCATTTTTTTCCCTTCAGAGTGTCTTTACCAGTGCCTACAAAAATAAAAGGTTGGGGTACTTCAGGTAGGCAGGGATTTGATATTTTATAATAGGCTTCTTCACATGTGGTGTAAGCATTGGGGACAAATAGATAATAACTAAGGCTCCATTTCTATGGGGCAGTTATTGGGATCAGTAGTATTTCCCTGTCTCATATGTTTATACGTTCCATCTCCTTGAAAAGGTAAGTTGGATTCAGTTTGAAGTTTTTGTATAAAGCATTTCATATATGACAAAATGTAAAGAATTAAAAAGGAAACAAAACAGCATTTGCTTAATCACATATTGAGAAAACACTGTGCTCTTGATTTTTTGTTCTCTGTAATCGCTTTCTAAGTTCTATAATCTTTTTTTCCAATTTTCCTTCAGTGCCAAGTCCAGCATTTATAACACTGGCAGCAAAATAATTAACGCATTAGGCTTGGAACACATGACGCAGAGCCCAGTAATGTGTACCATAACCCTGCAGCAGAGTAATTCATATTTCTTTCAACTCAGCTTTTTTCTGCTGAGAAACTAAGTAACAGAATATACAAGTGAAAAACATCATCAATAACCAGATGGGAAGGTTTTCTTTTTTTCATAAAGTGACTAAAAAAGTATTTTTTTTCTTTTCAAAGCTGGTTTATGACAGCCCTGATGAGATTAATCATCCCAAAGAAGGAAAAGTATTATTTCCACATCTCCAAGCCTTTCTTCCTACTACCTTTTCTGTTTTTGACAGATTTGTTTTCATGTTGCTTCAAATTACATTTAAGCCTCAATTTAACAATGACAGATTTCTTGTGTCTCATAATCTACGTCTATTTTTAGGGGCCCAGATTAATTTGAATTTTCTGTTAGAAAAACAAATTTGGGGTTCTATGGATGTTTAATCATTGCCCAATAAGACATAAGTGTCTGAAAAGAGTTGTTGGATATTCAATTGGGAGTAAGCTCACAGCTGTGTGCAGTTCCTCCAAGAAATGTGTTGAAGGGAGATGATGAGGCTTGACGATAGTAAAAAGTGAATTGCTCCCAACAAGCAGTAACAATATAGTAGCACTAGCTACAACTAAAATAGAGCACTAGGGCATGGAACTGTTAATTACATTATCCCTGAGCTTTTTCAGTACAGGTATAGAGACTATTATCCAGAAAACCATTATCCAGAAACCTCTGAATTAAGGGAAGACAATTGCCCATTGATTCCATGTTAAACAGAAAGGCCTATTATCTGGAAAACTCCAGGTCCAGACCATTCTTCATAACAGGTCAGATTCCTGTACTTCACTTCTAATACAGGAACCATAAGAGGCTGTGTGTTTCAGTGATCTAGGCCAGACAGGACTAAGACAATTTGTGGTGGACAGGAAAGATACCCATATGACAAGGGAGCTTTTTTCTGATACTGGCAGAGATGCTTTGACAATCCTTTTTTAATTTATGAGATATCAGCAATACTGTATGAGAGCACCCATCTAAATGTAGAGGCTTGAGGAGCAGCAGTACAATAATATCACACTGCTGTTTTCCAAAGTAAACACTACACTACTCTCCAACCTCAAGCATAATATCAATTCCGTTGAGCCTTTTTATGCTGAGATTCTCTTGAGAGATGCTGAGACTAATACATTTTTAATAACTTTTTGCCTTGTTTTGCCATTTCTTGGAGAACCAGAAACCAGATCTTTGAAGTTTAATTTGTGACCCGAATAGAAAATGTGAAGTAGAAAATGTGAAGATCAAATTTTGAACTTGAATCAGTGTGTCACAACTCTACTTCTTATGATAACCTGATACTCCTTAGTTATGCCCACATAATCTGCAATGCTTATGATACAATGATGTTTGATGTTTTTCAGATCTTATAAAAATATTTGATGAAAGAGTAAGCTACCTTGGTTCTAATGATGCAAATGTAAAAATACTTCAGGAATAAAAGATCATTCATACGGGAGTTAAACTGTAAGTAGAGAACAAATATAATTAATATTTTAAAGTCATTATAACCCTTTGTTCAACATGAGTTCACTGATTAAGGATTGTGATGAAAAAACGCTATGGGGCACATTCACCAAGCTCGGGTGAATGAATAGAGGGGAAAAAAACTCGAATTTCGAGTTGTTTTTTGTGCTCCTCGACTATCGAATTGGTGTAAATTCGCCTGAGTAGAATGATTCGAATAGATCGAGCAAAAAAACGCTGCGACTATTCGCCCATTCGAAGTACTGTCTCTTTTAAAAATACTTCGACTAACTACTTCGCCAGATTAAACCTACTGAATTGCTTTAAAAGCCTATGGGAAAGTCCCATAGGCTTGTTTTCTACGTTTTTGATCGAATAAAAAGGCATTCGATCGAATATTCGCCCATTCGACAATTCACCAGTGCGGAAATTCGCCCAAATTGCCTATTCGATTCTATTCCCCAGTCGAATTTCGAGGGATTTAACCCCTCGAAATTCGACCCTTGATACATCTGCCCCTTAGTCTTTTGATCATGAAACATTTGTGTTTTTTATTTCTTGATAAAAAGGGCAAACAGGGTAATTAAAGCTAACCATGTCTGCTCCTTACAAGCTAGATATTTAGATTTCTAGTACACATATAATACCCCTTCATAATAGACTCCTGCACACAAAACAGCCACAACAAAGGAGAAAGGAATAGGCTTTATACTGGAAAACTTATTGGGGCTGATTCACTAAAGGGCGAAGTGGCCAAAGCTAGCATCAATTTGCCAGAATCCCATCCGCAGGGACATTGCCACTAGTGAATTAAACCATCACTAGTGTTAGTTCCAACTCTATCACTAGGCGACTTTTCGATCTGGCGAATGGTCATTACTCCGCAAATACAGTAAAGTACAAAGTTTACTGAACGGTACAGAGTTTCCTTTGCCATCTTAGACCAGGTGAACTTTTAAGATGAAGCTACACCTTGCATACTATTCTGCCACTGACATCATATCCTGAAGTTCAATTTTGTCAACATTGGAAAAAATGCCTGCAACCCTTTAAATGTACATACAGTATTTGTATTTTTACAAGTAATATTTAAAGATATTATCATTTTTTTTTGTATGATATAACTTACACCATTGTTAATGATTCAGCATTTTATACATACTGATGGTTGCCCTCCTCCCATAAACATATGGGGATAGGCATGCTCAAATGTGTTATATTTTTTTTAACCTCTTCATTATTGTCTTGAACTAAAGAGTCAGTTACATATGTTAAGTATTTGCCTAATCATGAATGCTCTTGGAAACCCTTTTGTTACAACGTGTTGTACTGTTGTAGTTGAACTATAATAATCAGTTTGATTTTCATTTTTACATATGCTTTTTGTAGAAAAAGAATATTTTAAACATATAAAAACATGCCACAACTTAGGTTCTTTTTGCCTCTTTCAGGCGCTCCACCCTTTCTTTGAGCATTTGGAGCTCACATCACAGTTGACTGAGGGTGGACTCCTGGCTGACTCCCTCCTGGGTCTCCTCCTGGCTGGTTTGTAGAGTAGCCTGAGTTTGTGACTCCTCAAGAGGCTACTGGGTCTCCTCTTGGCTGGATTTCTCTGATTTGTGAAATTCTAAGTTAAATATATATCTTTTAGTTCTCTATAGTAATGCTTTTTTGTTCCCTTCATTTATTTGTTTGGCTTTTTTTTAATAGTGTTTTAGGTCATTAACGAAATAAAGTTCAAGAGAGTGATGGGCAAACAAACTTCAAGGAACACATTAAATTTAAACATTACCTTCAGTTGTCGGCAGTGTCGGACTAGCCCACTGGCATACCAGGAAAACTCCCGGTGGGCCCAGTTGTCATTGGGCCCTCCTGCTTCTCAACATTTGGCTTATTTCATGGCCATTCCCTATTTTGATGAAAATAAAGAGGCTAAATAGATGGAATACTAGGTTATAGTATGTAAAGAAAAGAGTATAGGAGAATAGAGGTTGAGTGGCACGACAGTTAAGGTGCCTGCACCATGGTCGCAGAGTCCAGAGTTCAAATCCAGGGTGGGACCTTAGAGTATATGCACAAGCTGATTTTTTCTTTAAGCTCCATTAATCAAAGGGACATTTGCTTGTAATAGTCATCCGGAGCCAAGTAGTCCTGCACAGACTCTGTGGCACGATAGTTAAGGTGCCTGCACCATGGACGCAGAGTCCAGAGTTCAAATCCCGGTTGCGACCTTAGAAGATATGCACACACTGCCTTTTTCTTTAAGCTCCATTAATCAAAGGGACATTTGCTTGTAATAATCATCCAGAGCTTTGCTGCCCTGCACAGACTCTGTGGCGCAATAGGTAAGGTGCCTGCCCCATGGCCGCAGAGTCCAGAGTTCAAATCCTGGGTCGGAACTTAGAAGATATGCACACACTGCCATTTTCCTTAAGCTTTGGTTATAATAGTCATCCAGAACCGAAATGCCCTGCACATTCTCTGTGGCGCGATAGGTTAGGTGCCTGCACCATAGCTGTACAGTCCAGAGTTCAAACCCCGGATGGGACCTTAGAGGATGTGCACAAGCTGCACTTTTCCTTGCAGGGCCATCTCCGCCCTTTTTTTTCAAGCTCCTTTAACCAGTCGCGGCTACTTTGAATTCAGGCAAAACTGGCAAGGGTGAAAAAGCTCTTGTCTGTCTTCTCTGTGGAGCACGTGTCCAATCGCACGTCTCCCGCCAAAAGAGCCCGAGATTGAGTCCCGGCTTGGGGTCGGTCTGTTGGCAGCCAGGGCATTTGCCACCGGATGCTTATTTTTTTATAGCTACGTTGAGTAACCAATACTTTTGATTCGGTAAAGCGCCACAGCTGCCTTTGCTAATCGGCTTTCCAAATATTTTTTCACGTTTTGTACAGAACACTTTCTCAATGAACAATTACCAAGGTTAACCGCAGGCTAATGCTAGGCAAAAGTCAAAAAAGACCAGGTTGGGGGGGTTTGGGGGTGGTGGAGCTGAAACAATTTATGCCGTGAAATAAGGTAAAACCTGGAGCAGAAGAGAGAACACTCTCATATAACACAAAGCTTTTTGAAACACTCTTAATTTCCTACTCTCCATGCTTGCTGGCTTGGGTTCATGGCAAATGTAGTATTTTAACATCCACAGTGCTCTCAGGGAAAACCACTGCAATCAAAACCCCTGTAATTGTCTGTCACCCGAGTGGTGCCCACTGCTGAAATTCGCATTTGGGTGTTATCTGCCTTCTACACCAATATCGGGCGTAGGCCCGCTAAAGGCAACTAAGCGTGTTTTGACTCCTGCATTCTTACCTGACGTCACCAGACAGTGAAAATGCCTGCCGATTCTGAACCAACGCTGCTTCCGCCTGACGCTCCACCTCATCTATAGCTTCCCACTCTGCACCGATCCACATAAACATTCACCTTTAGCCTGACTGCTACATGCGCCTTTCCTGCCAACAGGTAAGGGAGCTGTAGTTTGGAATGGCTATTCGGTAGCCCCAGGAGCCCATTTACAGGCCCAGGTACCCATTTACAATTCAAAAATTTCATTCAGCAAGACCAGCAGCCCACCCACCATTTTTTTCAGCAAGACCCCCTGCATTCCTTCACAGGTGCTTGTGGGGTCCCCCCCCGGGTCATGGCGGCAGCTCCCAACTGTGCCATTGTGACAGCTCATCCCATTTACCGATTACCTTTGATCCATGCGGCACTATCTTCCCAGGCGGCGGCTTGCCCGGCCCCTCCGGAGTGGTTTCTTTCCCCCCCCACGGGCCATGGCGGCTGCTCCATCTGGGCCTTTGCGACAGCTAATCCCTTTACCTATTACCTTTGATCCATGCGGCACTATCTTCCCAGGCGGCGGTTTGCACTGACCTATCCAGAGTGGTTTCTTTCACCAAAGCAACTTCCACTGATCAACACACCATCTGACTTATTGAACGAGCCATTCTAGCGATGACGGGTTTCTGTCGGAGGCGGGATTCGAACTCACGACCATCGGCCACCCCAGACAAGCGCCTTAACCACTTGGCCATATGGAAGGCCTTCTTTCCTAAGGTTTCTAGGGGAGTATTGATTCGGTCAGACAGAAGATTGCCTACCGGTGCCTCTTGTCAATTGCACAAAGGGACATTTGTTTAAAATAGCCATCTGGAGCATTACAAAACTGCACAGGTTCTGTGGCACGACAGGTAAGGTGCCTGCACCATGGTCGCAGAGTCCAGAGTTCAAATCCCGGGTGGGACCTTAGAGTATATGCACAAGCTGCCTTTTTCTTTAAGCTCCATTAATCAAAGGGACATTTGCTTGTAATAGTCATCCAGAGCCAAGTAGTCCTGCACAGACTCTGTGGCACGATAGTTAAGGTGCCTTCACCATGGACGCAGAGTCCAGAGTTCAAATCCCGGTAGGGACCTTAGAAGATTTGCACACACTGCCTTTTTCTTTAAGCTCCATTAATCAAAGGGACATTTGATTGTAATAGTCATCCAGAGCTTGGCAGCCCTGCACAGACGGGTTTCTGTCGCAGGCGGGATTCGAACTCACGACCATTGGCACCCCAGACATGCACCTTAACCACTTGGCCATACGGAAAGCCTGCTTTCCTAAGGTTTCTAGGGGAGTATTGATTCGTCAGACAGAAGATTGCCTACCGGTGCCTCTTGTCAATTGCACAAAGGGACATTTGTTTAAAATAGCCATCTGGAGCAATGCAAACCTGCACAGGTTCCGTGGCGCGACAGGTAAGGTGCCTGCACCATGGTCGCAGAGTCCAGAGTTCAAATCCAGGGTGGGACCTTAGAGTATATGCACAAGCTGCCTTTTTCTTTAAGCTCCATTAATCAAAGGGACATTTGCTTGTAATAGTCATCCGGAGCCAAGTAGTCCTGCACAGACTCTGTGGCACGATAGTTAAGGTGCCTGCACCATGGACGCAGAGTCCAGAGTTCAAATCCCGGTAGGGACCTTAGAAGATATGCACACACTGCCTTTTTCTTTAAGCTCCATTAATCAAAGGGACATTTGCTTGTAATAATCATCCAGAGCTTGGCAGCCCTGCACAGACTCTGTGGCGCAATAGATAAGGTGCCTGCCCCATGGCCGCAGAGTCCAGAGTTCAAATCCTGGGTCGGAACTTAGAAGATATGTACACGCTGCCTTTTTCCTTAAGCTTCATTAACTAAAGGGACATTTGGTTATAATAGTCATCCAGAACCGAAATGCCCTGCACATTCTCTGTGGCGCGATAGGTTAGGTGCCTGCACCATAGCTGTACAGTCCAGAGTTCAAACCCCGGATGGGACCTTAGAGGATGTGCACAAGCTGCACTTTTCCTTGCAGGGCCATCTCCGCCCTTTTTTTTCAAGCTCCTTTAACCAGTCGCGGCTACTTTGAATTCAGGGAAAACTGGCAAGGGTGAAAAAGCTCTTGTCTGTCTTCTCTGTGGAGCACGTGTCCAATCGCACGTCTCCCGCCAAAAGAGCCCGAGATTGAGTCCCGGCTTGGGGTCGGTCTGTTGGCAGCCAGGGCATTTGCCACCGGATGCTTATTTTTTTTTGGCTACGTTAATGAGTAACCAATACTTTTGATTCGGTAAAGCGCCACAGCTGCCTTTGCTAATCGGCTTTCCAAATATTTTTTCACGTTTTGTACAGAACACTTTCTCAATGAACAATTACCAAGGTTAACCGCAGGCTAATGCTAGGCAAAAGTCAAAAAAGACCAGGTCGGGGGGGTTTGGGGGTGGTGGAGCTGAAACAATTTATGCCGTTAAATAAGGTAAAACCTGGAGCAGAAGAGAGAACACCCTCATATAACACAAAGCTTTTTGAAACACTCAATTTCCTACTCTCCATGCTTGCTGGCTTGGGTTCATGGCAAATGTAGTATTTTAACATCCACAGTGCTCTCCGGGAAAACCACTGCAATCAAAACCCCTGTAATTGTCTGTCACCCGAGTGGTGCCCACTGCTGAAATTCGCATTTGGGTGTTATCTGCCTTCTACACCAATATCGGGCGTAGGCCCGCTAAAGGCAACTAAGCGTGTTTTGACTCCTGCATTCTTACCTGACGTCACCAGACAGTGAAAATGCCTGCCGATTCTGAACCAACGCTGCTTCCGCCTGACGCTCCACCTCATCTATAGCTTCCCACTCTGCACCGATCCACATAAACATTCACCTTTAGCCTGACTGCTACATGCGCCTTTCCTGCCAACAGGTAAGTGAGCTGTAGTTTGGAATGGCTATTCGGTAGTCCCAGGAGCCCATTTACAGGCCCAGGTACCCATTTACAATTCAAAAATTGCGGCCCATGGGGATTTGCCTGAACTCACAGATTGCCAGTCCAGGTCTGGGTAGGAGGCCAGATGGGGAACCCACCCAAAGCAGATACCTGGGTGGGTTAAAGGACAAGGAAAGTGAAATGAAAGAAGTAAGCTAGAAATTGTTGTATGTTACGTTTTGGGCTTCTGTACCAGCGCAAGGCAACCAAAGCCCTTTAGCAGTAAAGATCTGTGTCTCCAAAGATACCTCAGTAGCTCCCCATCTTCTTTTAAGCTGATTCACTGCACAAGCTCTGTGCTGCTTTCAGCTACACAGAAACCAGCGCAATTAGCATCAGAATTGATTAATCAGCCCTGCACCATCTCCTTGTATACAAAGGCCAACCATTCAGTTTCATTCAGCAAGACCAGCAGCCACCCACCATTTTTTTCAGCAAGACCCCCTGCATTCCTTCACAGGCGCTCGTGGGGTGCCCCCCCCAGGTCATGGCGGCAGCTCCCAACTGTGCCATTGTGACAGCTCATCCCATTTACCCATTACCTTTGATCCATGCGGCACTATCTTCCCAGGCGGCGGCTTGCACTGACCCATCCGGAGTGGTTTCTTTCCCCCCCCGGGCCATGGCGGCTGCTCCCATCTGGGCCTTTGTGACAGCTAATCCCTTTACCTATTACCTTTGATCCATTCGGCACTATCTTCCCAGGCGGCGGTTTGCACTGACCCATCCGGAGTGGTTTCTTTCACGAAGCAACTTCCACTTCCAACACGCCATCTGACTTATCGAATGAGCCATTCCAGTGATGAAGGGTTTCTGTCGCAGGCGGGATTCGAACTCACGACCATCGGCACCCCAGACATGCACCTTAACCACTTGGCCATACGGAAGGCCTTGTTTCCTAAGGTTTCTAGGGGAGTATTGATTCGGTCAGACAGAAGATTGCCTACCGGTGCCTCTTGTCAATTGCACAAAGGGACATTTGTTTAAAATAGCCATCTGGAGCAATGCAAACCTGCACAGGTTCCGTGGCGCGACAGGTAAGGTGCCTGCACCATGGTCGCAGAGTCCAGAGTTCAAATCCAGGGTGGGACCTTAGAGTATATGCACAAGCTGCCTTTTTCTTTAAGCTCCATTAATCAAAGGGACATTTGCTTGTAATAGTCATCCAGAGCCAAGTAGTCCTGCACAGACTCTGTGGCACGACAGTTAAGGTGCCTGCACCATGGACGCAGAGTCCAGAGTTCAAATCCCGGTAGGGACCTTAGAAGATATGCACACACTGCCTTTTTCTTTAAGCTCCATTAATCAAAGGGACATTTGCTTGTAATAATCATCCAGAGCTTGGCAGCCCTGCACAGACTCTGTGGCGCAATAGGTAAGGTGCCTGCCCCATGGCCGCAGAGTCCAGAGTTCAAATCCTGGGTCGGAACTTAGAAAATATGCACACGCTGCCTTTTTCCTTAAGCTTCATTAACTAAAGGGACATTTGGTTATAATAGTCATCCAGAACCGAAATGCCCTGCACATTCTCTGTGGTGCGATAGGTTAGGTGCCTGCACCATAGCTGTACAGTCCAGAGTTCAAACCCCAGATGGGACCTTAGAGGATGTGCACAAGCTGCACTTTTCCTTGCAGGGCCATCTCCGCCCTTTTTTTTCAAGCTCCTTTAACCAGTCGCGGCTACTTTGAATTCAGGGAAAACTGGCAAGGGTGAAAAAGCTCTTGTCTGTCTTCTCTGTGGAGCACGTGTCCAATCGCACGTCTCCCGCCAAAAGAGCCCGAGATTGAGTCCCGACTTGGGGTCGGTCTGTTGGCAGCCAGGGCATTTGCCACCGGATGCTTATTTTTTTTGGCTACGTTAATGAGTAACCAATACTTTTGATTCGGTAAAGCGCCACAGCTGCCTTTGCTAATCGGCTTTCCAAATATTTTTTCACGTTTTGTACAGAACACTTTCTCAATGAACAATTACCAAGGTTAACCGCAGGCTAATGCTAGGCAAAAGTAAAAAAAGACCAGGTCGGGGGGGTTTGGGGGTGGTGGAGCTGAAACAATTTATGCCGTAACAATTTATGCCGTTAAATAAGGTAAAACCTGGAGCAGAAGAGAGAACACCCTCATATAACACAAAGCTTTTTGAAACACTCTTAATTTCCTACTCTCCATGCTTGCTGGCTTGGGTTCATGGCAAATGTAGTATTTTAACATCCACAGTGCTCTCCGGGAAAACCACTGCAATCAAAACCCCTGTAATTGTCTGTCACCCGAGTGGTGCCCACTGCTGAAATTCGCATTTGGGTGTTATCTGCCTTCTACACCAATATCCGGCGTAGGCCCGCCTAAAGGCAACTAAGCGTGTTTGACTCCTGCATTCTTACCTGACGTCACCAGACAGTGAAAATGCCTGCCGATTCTGAACCAACGCTGCTTCCGCCTGACGCTCCACCTCATCTATAGCTTCCCACTCTGCACCGATCCACATAAACATTCACTTTAGCCTGAACTGCTACTTGCCCTTTCCTGCCAACAGGTAAGTGAGCTGTGTTGGAATGGCTTTCGGAGCCCCCAGGCAGCACATTTACAGGCCCAGTACCCATTTACCAGATTCAAAAAGTCATTCAGCAAGACAGCAAGCCACCACCATTTTTTCAGCAAGACCCTGGCATTCCTTCACAGGCGCTCGTGGTCCCCCCCCGGGTCATGGCGGCAGCTTCGCAACTTGTGCATTGTGACAGCCTTCATCCCATTTACCGCATCTACCTTGATCCATGCGGCACTATCGTTCCCAGGATCGGTCGGCTGACCTGAGCCCTCCGGGATGGTTTCTTCCCCCCCCCTGGCCATGGCGCTGCTCCCTCTGCCTTTGCGACAGCTAATCGCTTACCTGATTACCTTTGATCCTTGGCGGACTATTCCCAGGCGGCCGGTTTGCACTGACGCCATCCGGATGGTTCTTTCACAAAGCAACTTCCACTGATCAACACGCCATCTGACTGTATCGAACGAGCCATTCAGTGTCTGTCACCCCGAGTGGTGCCACTGCTGAAATTCGCATTGGGGTGTTACTGCCTTCTACCCCATAATCGGTCGTAGGCCGCATAGGCAACTAAGAAGCGTGTTTTGACTCCTGCAATTCTTGACCTACGTCACTCCGGAATGACAGTGAAAAATGACTTGCGGTATCTTGATGCCGCGCAAACGCTAGCTTGTTTTCCTGAGGACTCTAGTATACCATCCGCCATGGCTCAATCTATATCTAACCACTCTGCCAACCGATCCACATAAACATTCAACTTTAGCTGACTGCTACATGCGCCTGTTCCTGCCAACAGGTAAGATGATGCCTGTAGTGGAATGCTATTCGGTATCCCAGAAAGCCTCATTAACAGCCAGTAACCATTTACATAAGTTCAAAAATTGGCGGCCATGGGGATTGGCAGTATGAACCAAGATTGCCAGTCCAGGCTGGGTAAGAGAGCCAAATGCGCAAAAAACACTCCATCTCCAAAAGAGCATATTATATGTTTTCATTCCTGCAAGAACACAGCAGCCTAACCACACATTTGGTACAGCAAAGCTACCCTGCTCTCCTTCACAGGGCATCCGTGGGGTCCCCATTTCTCAAAGTCCTGGCCGGACATCAATCTCAAACGCCAGTGCATCAAGAGCTCAATCATATGACACTTCATGTACCTTTTCGACCATTCGGGCCACTATCTCCATGGCTGCACTGGACCCATCCGGTGGTTTTCCTTCCCCCTCGAGTTTCCGCCTGCTGGCTAACCCCATCTTGGGCCTTTGCACAGCTAATTCCGTTTACTCTATGTATGCACTTTTGAATCCGCGGAAATATCTGACCACAGGGAGTACGGCGTTGCGCACTGACCATCGCACAAGTGGTTCTGTACAACATAGCATAATTCACTGATGAAATCGCAACGTTCACCAATCTGACTGATCGAAACGAGCCATTTCCAGTGAAATCTGACGAGGGTGTACATCGCAGGCGTCGAGATTTTGCCACCGACCTCCACAAACCATCATGCACCTGTCTCCATAGGGAACAATGACGCCTACCACTTGGCGCATAACGGAGCGGCCAATCCAAGTTTCATAAGGGGACGTTCTTGATTCGGTCAGTTCAGAAGACTTGCCTACCGCTGCCATCGTAGAGTCTAATTGCACAAAGTAAATTTGTTCTAACAAGCCATCTGGAGCAATCAAACCTGCACGTTAGTGGTGCCGACATGTTAGTGTGCTGCATGAATCAAAGCGCAGAGATCAGAGTTTAAATGGCAGGGTGGGACCTTAGAAGTATATGTGAAAAATAGTCGGCCTTAATCTTTACAATGCTCCATTAAGCAAAGGGACATTTAACTGCTTGTAAAAGTCATCCGTCAGACAATGGTATCTCCTCAGCGAGAACTCGTTTTGTCAAAGATAGTTAAGGGTGCCTCGAAACTCGTGTTAAAGAGCCTGAAAAAAAAAGGTGCGGAGATAAAGGCCGACTCAAGGTAAAATGGTCAAGCTTCAGTACACCTCTAAGTTACCCAACCGGGGTTTTGAACTCTGACTGTACAGCTAATGGGCAGCGACCTTAATCCTTAACGCTTCGCCCGCCACAGGAGAATGTGCAGGGCATGGTTCCGGCTGGATGACTATATAACCAAATGTTCCCTCAGTTAATGAAGCTTAAGGAAAATCAGCGTTGCATATCTTTCTAAGGTCCGACCCATGAATTAGAACCTGATCTCTGCCGGTCATGGGGCAGGCACCTTACCCTTTGCTCCACAGAGTCTGTGCAGGGTGCCTTCAAAGTTCTTCTGGATGATCTATAGCAAGCATAAGTGTTTCTTCTGAATTTAATGGATGCTAAAGAAAAAGTCACTTTGTGTTCTAATACTCTATAGTTTTCCCCTACTGGAATTGAATCTCTACGGATCTCTGCGACCATGTGCACGGCACTTTCCGTCGTGCAACACGGAACCGTGCAGTGTTGTATTGACTCTTTCAGTAAGTGGTCTATTTGAAAACGCAAATGTCCTCTTTGTGCAATGACAAGAGAGTAACCGAGTATGTTCCATGTTTCTATCTGACCGAATTCAATACGCACCTAGAAGAACTTAGGAAAGGAGGCCTTACCATGGCAAGTGGTAACCATGTGGGCGTGCCGATGGGTCGTCGAGTTCGAAATCCGCCTGCGACAGAAACCGTCATGCACGAAATTTTGCTCAGTTCGATAGAGTCAGATGGCGTGCTTGATGCAGTAGGAACTTGCTTCGTGAAGAAACCACGTTCCGGATGGGTATTGCAAACCGTGCCTGGAAGATAAGTCGCTATGGATCAAAGGTTAATAGGTAACAGGGATAGCTCGTTTGCAGGCAGGCTCTACACGAATCCAGAATCGAGAGCAGCCCTTGGCCATGAGGCCGGCCCGGGGGGGGAAGAAACCATCGCCGGATGGTTCTGCAAGCGCCGCATCAGGAAATATGTCCCGCATGGATTCAAAGGCTATTAACTTGATAAGAGGTTTGTTACGTGCGACTTTCAGCTTCATTGGCGAAGCCATGCAACATCGGGGTGACCCCCTACAGATTCGCTTGTGAAGAGAGTAGTAGCAGGGAATGGTTGTGTTCGGCTGCAGGTCTGCTGAATGAAACTGTATATTGGTTCTGTATTCACCAAAGGAGATGGTGCAGGCCTGAATTAAATCAATCCTGCACCATGGCGCTGGTTCTGTGTAAGCTGAAAATAGCATCAAAAGAAGCATGTGCAGTGAATGTTAAAAGAGACTGGTGAGCTACTGAGTATCTTGGAGACAGCAGATCTTTACTGCCAAGGGCTTGGTTGCCTTGACGCTGGTACTAGAATCCCAAAACGTAAACGTAAGCAACATTTCTAGCTTACTTCTTTCGTTTCAGCTTTCCTTTGTCTTTAACACCCAGGTATCTGCTTTGGGTGGGTTCACATCTGGCCTGCCCTACCACTCTGGACTGGAAAAACAATTGTGATTTGAGACAAACATCTCCCATGGGTATTTCACAGCAATTTTTTAGATTTCTAAGTTAAATGATTTAGGGCCTTTACAAGGCCTCCTGGGGCTTATTACCAGAAAGGTTTAAGCCGCCACGAAACTAAAACTACTAAAGAGTGAAAAACGTTTAGCAAGAAGATATGAATATGGCGAATAACTAGGTAAAACGATTCACTAAGGGGACTATGTAATGTGGTTGTGTGAGATCTTGGGCAACCTACTAATAAGATGAGGTTGGAGCGTAAAGGCGAATACGACCGAAAGCAGAGCGTTGGTTCAAATCGCAGGCATTTTTGCTCATGTCTGGTGAACGTCAGGTAAAAGAAAGTCGCCAGGCGCAAAAACACGCTTGTTGCCTTTAGCGGGCACTAGGCCCGATATTGGATGTAAAAGCAGATAAACACCAAACGAATTTTCAGCAGTGGGCACACTCGGGTGAACAGAGACACCAATACAGGGGCTTCTGACAATTGCAGTGGTTTTCCCTGAAGCATGTGGTGATGAAAATATACTAACATTGCCATGAACCCAAACCAGCAAGCAGTCTATTCAGGAGCAGTGATGAGCATATAAATATTTAATTGTAGCGTGTGTTCATTAAACAGACGTTAAATCTTATGGTGTTTTATACTTGCATGGTGTTAATATGTCTTTCTTACTATCGTGCTCTCAATACACGCTGTGTTCCTTCCTCCTCTGTGAGTTTGACAGTCTTGGCATCACTTTTTCACAGGTGACCCCGGCCATAATTGTCATGGAAAGGCCATCCGCTAAGAAAACCTGTTCCCCCGACAAACCCCCCCGACTTCTTTATATCCTCATTGTTGTGACCTTTTACATAAGCCTGCGGTTGAAACCTTGGTAAAAAATTGTTCAAGCTATTTCTCTAGCAGGATGAAAAATGAGATATTAATGCGTTTTCTGCAAACATATTCGTATCAATACTACCGTAAATATACATTTGGGAAAAGAGCCTGCCCGTTAATATTTGGAGACTCAACCCAAGTGGGGCTAATCTGCTGTAAGAATGAAGAAGAAAGCCGTATCAATTCACTACAAAGTGTAGAAATCACAAATTTAAGAGTATGGTTACTAACCCAAAGTTAAACCGGTAAGTGACTAATACGTAAACATGGAATATTAGCAAATGTGATTATAAAGCATCGGAGACTCGACCGTGAACATTTGCCACACAGCAACTTTTTGCGCATCTATTTCGCCCCTTTTATATAAGTTTTATAATGATTCTTAATGTTCCTGACGGGTCGGGTAGCTCCCCTCTTCAAATGGGAAGACCGTCGCTGGGGACACCCCCATACTTTAGCTCACAATAGGAACTGCATAATGCTTCTGTATTTGGCGGGGAGGAGGCCTGAGCACCGAATTATGTGCTATCCTTGTTTGCCTTCCCAGGAGACAGCAGGCTATCGCAATGCTTTTGTTTTAACCTTCCCCATCTCAGGAGTTTGCCCTGAATTCCAACAGTCGCCAGGACCTGCGTTCTTAGCGCAAAGAGATACGGGCAGAGAATGGCCATAGGCGACACGAGTGGCACACCTTCGTCTGTAACATCCCTACTTAAATCATATCCAGTCTCTTATTCGATCAATAGGGTCCCTTTAATCTCGGATGGGTTTGCTTAGGGTGTGAAATATCTCCCCTTGACGCACACCTCCCACTAGCTGATTTACATGAGACTGATCTGCTGTCAACCTACCTATCGACCAAGAATTCGGCGCACACCCCAGAGCTGGTGCCGGGCCGAATCTCGTGTTCTGGACTGACTTATTCGCATAAGTGATAAACTTGTCCGGTTAAAATAGATTAACTCAGACTGGTCAAGCCAGATAGTGACCAATACCATCTCTAACAAGGCGATTAACTAATACACCTAAAATGAAAGAATGTCATGACCCTGAGAACTGCTTGCGGTTCCCATGGAGTTGTCGCACGGCCTCTACATAATTATAATCCTATCGCGCCCCATCACAAACGAACGTCTGACATATCTGTTGCCAAAATGAGTGCCTGCTTCTGGATATTAAATTTAGTAGGAGCAAAAAATGTCCCGCTCTTCCTGTATATAAAGGAAGTTTAAGGGATAAGAGGCAACGCCCTTCTCTGCATATAACCTCCAAGGCTCCCAACGCGGCTGGCATGTTCTAAATCTCAGAACCTGAGCGAACCTGCGCTGAAATAGTAGATATAACTTTATAACTGGTACAGATATCTTTACCCAGATGTCCAGCACACACAACGGAGCTAAAGACCAGAGTGTATGATCAATGATGGCAACCGCAGAGTTAATTTTTTAAGAGAAACATTGTCCCATTATACATCTTTTACAATTTGACAGAGGCATCCGTAAGGGTGAACACCTGTTTCTGAACTAACCAAGACTGAACGAATAGAATCTAACACTCTGAGTACTTCTGATATGAAGTGAGGCGAGCCTCTCCCGGGGTACTCCGGTCTAGATGCAGTGTAAAGTTGTCAGCAGGCTGGAGTTTGTTACTGGGTCTATGAGTTGAATCCAGACCATGGAACAGGATACCCACGTCATAACAGGTAGGATTTGCTATGTCGGTATCAGATATACTTAATCACCCTCAAGTGGCAGGCGTGTTCGATCAGTTGAATTGGCTTCTGAAGAACTCCCGGGATGGGTCTCATCATGCGAGACACGACCACGACTGCTTGCAGATAGATATGGCCTGCATTTAAATTGGTGAAGAGGGGAAAGTTAGGTAAATGAGCATCATATCGGGGAGGGGGACAACAATCACAGCTGCTGTGTTGTCAAAAATATCTGAAAATGGATCTACCTTTCTCTGAACGCATTATTTACACAGACTGAGGCCCTGTGTCGGCGGCTGGAGGGAAAGATACTCACACCAAATCACCCGGATTATGAGGCAAGCACCCGCCGCCATGGGAAAAGCTTATGACCGGACATGGAGTTAGAGGTGGGATAATGTTGTGTTAGTGGCTATGTCTTGCATCAGTTCGGGACAGCTAGCGCTATTGCGTAATTTCCTTGCTGAGGCGTTGTGTTGTGACGCTCCGAGAGCGCCGACCATGAAAAGGTACAGGCAAGGGGCGCTCTTGCAGCTGATTGACATTAAGAGTCCGGTGCTGCCCATCGTGTCTTCCATGCTGAAATGAATGATGGTTGGCGTTAAATGTTGCCAAATACGCATGTATGCTTTTCCTGAGAGCGTTGAAAATTAAAATCGATTTGTGATATGGGCTAGTGGTGGCTGCGAGTATTTCTGTGTAGGCTTGAAAAAAATAAGAGTAATGTCACCCGGTGTTTTGATATTTGTGTTCCCAATGGTGAATATTAAGCTTAAGAAAAATCGCGGTAGGCTATATTCTGATTGTGCTGTCTTTTTGGAAGCGACTCCAGACTCTTTTACCTGCAAAGGGACTCTATTCGGATTATCCACGCTATCTCTGGGTAACAACTATGAATCCCATCCAAAAACGTGAACTGTTAGCTAAGAAAACACTCTAGCTTACTTGTTTCTATGGTTCACCTTCCAGCTGGCTTTATAGCAACTAGCGGCCAGGGAGGAAATCAACTTTGGGGTGGGGTGTGCCATATCACTGGAGTCCGTCTCACTAGCCAGCTAGAGCTTTTCAAGTCCCACTCTGGACTGTCATTCTGTTAAATTACTATATCACAAAACTTTCCCTCTAATGGTCTCTATGCAAATTTATTTACGAGCGAAAATCGACATTGGGGTATTATGTTATGCACCTTCGGTCCTCAAACTGGTCCTGGGGCCTAACCGGATAGCCATTCCAAACTAAAACAGCTCACCTAACCTGTTGGCAGGAAAGGCGCATCTTGGAACGAGAGGTCTTTAAGTAAATGGCAAAAATTATACATTGTATCTCTATATGTTGTGATTCTTCCGGCTGCCAGTGAAGTCGATAAGCTTTACCTTTAGTAATAACGGAAAACAGGTGGCACCCGTCAAAGCGGGTGCTAGCGGAGACTAGCCAACCACGAGAGTTCTCGGTTCAGGAAAGAGGACCGCCACGAGGCTAGCCTATGTAAAACTCTCATCATGTCTGGTGAGCAGGTTTAACGATGCGCAGAGCACGACTTCAACCCATTCCACCGCTGGATGCCTTCTATTAGGCAGGGGCAAGGCCGGATTATTATAGGGATGGCCCTATAAGCAAGAAGGCCAGGAAGAAACACCCGCAGCCCGATAAGTCAGCAAGTGTGCGGCATGGCGCCACAGCTCAGGGGATGAAAAGTAAATAAAGCAATGAAGGGAGAGGTTTTGAGACTTTAGCTAGTTGAGTTTATATGCGCGGAAAGCTCATTTGGTCGCAACTTGGTTTGAATATCAAATCAGATAACACATTTGCCCAATTACCCATATGAAAGGGACTAACTGTCATGGTGAGGGGGAGCAGCATTAGGCAGTTATAGAGCTGACTAGCCAGTCAGTAATCTACTAAGACGCCACTGATGAGAGGTGTTCTATATGAATCGTAATTAGCAGCAATAGAAAGTTTTTTTATTATTTATACTTCCTGTCGATTTTACACTTCTTTATTGACAAATGCGGGCAATTAAGACATTATTTGTTCAGTCCAACCATTCACCCCAGCTTCCCCCACCGTCATGTAACCCTTGCTGCTCGCCCTGGTCTTCTTTATGATTTAACTCTCCTGCCGTCCCTCCTGCCTGTTAACCTCTTAACTAAGTATTGTTCATCTGCAATGTTGGAGGTATTATTCACCACGTGTGGAGCCCCCCTAATACGCTATATGGCAGCCTGTGGCGCCTTTAGAATCACCATCGTCATGGGCGAGGGCCTTACATACAACGTGCTATAAGAGACAAATCGTGGAAGGTAATCCCGGTCGAGATATAATGGCACTGGTCGCCGAACAGATACACCACAAGATCCAACAGCCTCACCGGCTGCTCAGATCTAATAACCCGAGGCCCGTCCAATCTTTGCGAGACGGGTAGACGGTTAAGCACCGATGCGCAACAGCTCCGTCCAACCGGAGGCACCAAAGAGTTTTCAACCCTTTGTTTTGGCCTGAATTCCAGTAGCCGCGACTGGTGTAACGGTGAACAAACACAATTCAGTTGGAGGCAGATGTAGAGGTACCGCGACTGTCAAAGCGAGCTAGCCAGCTCGCCCTTCTACGAAAACAAAGCAGTCCTCCATCCCCATAAGTCCCCATCCGTAAGGGCTGCGAAGGCAAACTCTGGAACTCTCCTTAACTCTGATATAGCACTAGGTGTTACACAGGCAAAATGCCAACCTTAAGACGCCATGTACTGGCGCATAACAGCCCACACCCAATTGACAACTTGAGAAGAAGATGAAAAAAGATAGAACAGGCATCTTCGGTCTCGTTGGAATGACTGGTTATATGTGAAGATATATCCAAATTTTTACTCACTTGCTATGGTAAGTGAGAGGATTGACTTATGGATGCACATGTGATAGGCCGATTTGTACCAGTAAATAGAAAACTTTACTAAGTCCTCCCGGAAAAATCATAACCAGAGAATTCCTTCGCACTTTGTGTCCATCCACTGGCGGCCTCAATTAATGGGAACGGCCCTACCCTGCCGGCACTGATTGCGCCCAGAGTCATGTGCCAGGGGCTCCCAACCAGACTGACGTCGGGCTTGGAACGCCATACTTGTCAGCATTGTAGACTCAGGCCCTTTAGGTGCACTGAAAGGTGGTGCTAATCATTTGTCATAATAATACAGTTCCTCAAGGTCACTGGGTGACCTCTGAGCTCACTTGCCGTATGATTGATATCGGGTGGCCAAAGGCTAACTTACAGTCTCTCCGTGCCCAACACAACCCATAGTTAACATGTTTGTATGCTTGCCACATGGCTAATTTTACACAATGTCCTTCTGTTGCAAAATTGACAAGAGCCGCCCAGTAGGCAAGCAATCTTCTGTCGACCGGACCCTAGACACGCGCATAATTTGGAAATGTCACTAGGGAAAAAGAAAGGCAATCACTCGGCTAAATGGCGCGCAAAATTATCGAATGGTATTAAAGGGCATGACGGAGTTGCCACAGGTCCCTGCTAATAGGTGGATTGTGTGTCCTAGCACATGGGAGGCGAGGGAATGTGGCATTTTAGTTAGATTGGAGAGAATACTCCCAGAAGACCACGCAGTCCACACAGGGCTATCTCCATCGCCTGTTACTATATTGATTGAGATTGCTCGGTGGTACGGAGAACTTAATCAACAAACAGTGTCATGGAATTTGGGCGGTTTGATCAGATAGAGAGTACGACTGCGTTCCAGTCACATCAATGTCTTATCTATTTTTTCTTGTGCAGTGGTTATGAAATAAGCGAGTTTGGATTGGGGTGATTTCCAAACTACAGACTAAAGGATCAAGTGCAGTAAGTTCTGAAACCATAGCTTGTTGAGTGCTTCTGACAGTAGTCGACAGTGTCTGCGAAGTTAGTCACCCTGAGCAAAGTTAGTCTGTCAAAACCTGTCCCAAAAGCCAAGGCAGAATATTTATTTGTTATGCCTCAGCTCAAAGTCTATAGCTAGTCTTCAAAAGCCCAGAATCTTTAGGTCAGTGTCAAAGTATTAAAAAGACTGCCAGGGTTATCACGTGCGGGTAAATGTAAGAAACAAACCCCGTTTCATTGCCGAATTTACACATCGTTGAGGTGCAATCCACAAATGGGTAGTTGTAGCTAGTAGTAGTAGTAAGTAGTAAAGCCGTATGGGGGAGGTCATCTACTTAAGCTGAGACAATAGATTAACAGGCTATTTAAATAGACCACAAGGCCAATGTGTCCATTCTGGGCTAACAAGTGCAATTAGTGCTGTCATGCTTCTATGTAAGTTTAACACAGCAATTTGTTTATATGGCACTGGATCAAACTATAAGAGGGTAATAGGTGATAGATGCGGTTAGTCTTCTAATATGCCAAGGAACGCAGAAGTCACGACGACCAGCACCATGCTTACTTGCCCCGGAGGGTGGGAGAGCCTCCGGATGGGCTCAGGTGCCGAGAACAGCCCCGCGGTACATCTCCTATGAGGTAGATTATAGATTCTCAGTATTGAGTACACTTTCCAGGATCTTAGGTAATACTTGGGTTATAACTATGGTGAGCCTCTCCATGGGGTACATATACAAGTGCTCTCCAACGACCTAAGTTGTTGAGGGTGATCTTTCCAAGAAAAAAAATATTTTAAAGCGCAAAATGGCTATGTTGATAGGATGAGGGATCCTGCACTGGGACATCTACAGATACGTATCTTCAGCTGTGAGATGAGTGGTCGCTGCAGAGGTAATATGCCCGATAAACTATTAGACCCCAATTGTTGCATTTTATGGCATAATAGTATAATATCTTTTCTGTCATCTATCTCACTCGCATGTTCTCTCTAACACATCCCATGCCCACCTTTTGCCTGGATCTCCTTCTGTGTCCTCTCTAAGGGTTTAGATTCCAAATCGTTTGTTTCAGAGACTTGTAGCGAGCTACAATTAACCCTGGCGGATAATACTCAATTGGGTCGATCTTGTTCAGAGTTTATACTAACTGGTTTTTGACACAAACTCTCAATACACAATTTGCTGGCAGCCTGCTTAGAATCACAACTAGGGGCAGCGAGCCGCGTTCTGATCGCGCATTATCTACATAAACCTATTGGCAACTTTAGAGTAATGTTTAACCAACTAAATCATGGAAGCATATATCGCAAACCTTCTTAGAACCCCAGACCCCGAAGGTCAACCTTGTGGCTGCCTAATACTGAGAAGCGTTATGCGCTTGTAATTTACTGAATCCCAGCCGTATCGCGCACTGACTCTGGCGGGCTCGTTTGGCGGTAGACGTCAGAATTTGACCCACTATGGCTCCACAGGAGACAGAGAGCTTTTTCACCCACTGCCATATTTTGCCATGTTCCTAGTAAGTTTCCGGTGAACTGATCAACAAGGAAAGCTGAGACAAAGCGACTAGTAGGAATGCGCGTTCGAGAGGCACTATAAGCTAGAAAACTTGCTTCCATGTAATCCCCATCTCCTAAGGTCCCAAATTCAGTACTGGTGATGTGAACGTTTGAAACTGGATTCTAACAGGTATAAGCAACGCGAGAGTGCCACGCTGCACTCTAAGAGGCGTCTACCAAATATCGAACAAAGCATTCAAGCAATACCTATGATTTTCATGCTGTGGTCCAATTTGTTTGTTTGGGTGAAACTCTGAGTGAATAGATGATGAGTTAAAATGCATCCTATAGAGTCCCCTTGCTGGTTGTTTAAATTAGCTTTGTGCCTTTCACTAAGTGAATATGAGCCGATGTCACGAATTTATATACTCTCCTAAAGGGTCGACATTCCCTAGGAATGTGATAACGGCAGGAAATTCCTCATCGCTTGGCTGCCTAGTGGCCTATCAAAGTTGTTCGGTGTCCCATGTGGCACTATCTAATAAAAGATTTCTTGTAAATGGCCCAAATTCAGAGTCGATGACCAGAGATAGGTGAGCGGACTGCCCAAGATTCGTGGTTGTAATTCATTGTGTATCCCAACTGCGACCCACAACAGCGTATGGGCAATTTAGAATTTGAACATTTAAAGGGGGAACATCTTCTACAAGGCACGGGCAAAGACATTTGAGATCAATTTTAATCAGATACACATCCCAACCAGCCCTGCAAGCTATTACACACTCTGGAAACATCTGCATAACGCACATTACAATCAAGTGCTAAAATGCAACTAACACCATTGTGCGTGCTGTACACCGGAAAGTTGTGCATGCTGATATTGATTTAATGCCATGTTCCTAAATAACTAGCTTCAACTTCTCTCACAGCATCCGATCTATCATACTATTCTCTCTCTTATGTGAGTGAGCTATGGGTTTCAAAATAAATTATCCAATTAGTAACTCTATATAAAGGCAACCGGTAAAAGGCAATCCTTCTGTCTGACCGAATCATCCCCCTGAGGGAAAACCCTTTAGGAAAAGGAAGCCTCTTTTTTACTCCCGGTATGGCCCACATGGTTTACAGAAGGAGCGCAATTGTTCATGGGGTGTTCAGAGCTATCACTCTAGGTTTTCACGAAAATCGACAGATAAATCCCGTCATTCTTAACATATGCCAGAATCTGCGCTGCCCGAACGAGAGTCACATTGAGAAAATCTCTCGTTCTATAATCTTCTTGGTAATGGCCCTGTCTTGGAAAATCCGTTATTTTAAGTGACTCACAGCAGCCGATACATGCAGACTAGAAAAGGCAAGGAGGTCGCCACTATTGCTATTCTGAGAATGATATCACACACTTCACTGCATAATCTTGACAAGATCATTCCAACCGCAGCGCTATCGGAAGATCATTGACCCTAGGAAGAATAGGAGTCCACCACCTAAGTAATAGGAAGGTATAAAAGCGTTGGAAATTACACTTGTTCAGCCCATCTGAAACAGACCCCGATGGCAACTGCTGCCGAGCTGGAAGCACCCGGAGGAGATGAGAGGGAGAGAAGACAGAAATACTCGCATCCGAGGAAGGGATCCAATAAATCTTGTTGCAGCGCCGACAACAGTCGGTGAGGAACGATTATTGCTAATTGATTGTATTTAGAAAGCAATGGCTCAAGTAAATGTATAGCGGTAATGATTTCATTCATTATGGAGCAGGGAACCGCCGCTTCATGCAACTGCTAGAAGGTTGCGGAATTTCCCCAACAACATAAGAGCGCCTGTCGAGCCAGCAGCGGGGTTAACTGCTTCAGAAACATAGAAAAAAACGAGAAAGTATGAGTGGTCAGCTGCTGCTTGCTGACATTTATTTAAGAACCCGTATCTGCTTGGTCTCCGTTAATTAAAGTGGTACATAATCGCAACTTTACCAACCTGGGTCTCAAAACAGGAGCTGAGGTTAAATAAATTACCAAGCCATGTTACTGCCTCAAAATATGCGAACCCTGATTAAAGTGATACGTCTGAATAAATGCACACAAGGAGAGCAGAGTTTCCTGTACTAGAGTGAAAACATACAAGGCTGTTTTTCATTTGAAATAAAGAAAAAAATTTTTGGGGCGAGAGAAGCCTGTACCCGTATGACTGTGGGATGAGTCCAATTGCACGCCACCACGAAACTATCTTAAAGAAATTATTTCTTATGCACTTCTAAAATATCTTTAATAACCTGTTCCACTATAAGCCACTTAGAATTTACCAAATTACAGATAGCCTTGGGCTGTTCGTAATGATGGTGCCCCATCTAATAAATCAAGGCAGATGAAATAAGTAGCCCCGTCTGGGAATGCTACACATGAACATCCCGCATCAGCAAGGAACTCCGTAAAGGTTCACCCCTGCGAAGACATCCATTATCTCGATCAGTTTGACAGGCCAAAACCTCTCAACTATCTCTAGTAACCGTGATTCTCCTTATATCATGATCCATTAAGCTAACTTTGAAACCACTATATGTCAGTTTAACTTCCCGTCTCTCGTCCCAGTAGGTATAGATGAATGCTAATTCTCAAAGACGGATGTGGTGCTTACCGGGAAGGCCCAGGCCTATCAGTCCCCATGCCCTAGCCTCCCCTAAACCCACAGACCCTGGACCCTGGCAAGTCCTGCAGTGAGATTACAAGCAAATCCCCATGGAGGAGGACCACTTGCAATTAGATTGAGAAATGTTAAAATGAGACAGCTGGGCTGGATAATGGGCTCGTGTGGCTCGTATCTGAGAATAACGAAGCTCATAGCTGTACTACACGAAAACACCGTAAAAGCTAGGTCATCACATACTATTTAATGCACGAAAGAGCGTTGTAGCCGGCTGTCTAAAAAGGTGAATGTCCTTATTTGTGTAGATTCGGTGCAGAAGTGGGACAAGCTAATTACATAATGAGGCTGAGGAGCGTTCTAAAGCGGCACACAGCAAGCCGTTTCGGTCACACCGCGAGGCAAGTGTTGCCCATTAACCAATATTCCCTGTATTGTTTAGAAGTGACAAGTCGTTAAAGTGCTTCTGTAAGAATCTGAAATTAGAAACGAGGGAAGTATAGTCCAAGACATAACAGAACCGAGATTATGTTGCCGCCCGCTTAGTTCCTTAAGTGTCGACACAAGTGCGTAATGCGTCCGTGTAATATAGCAAATAAGGTTCAGGCAATCGTATTCGGAGGATTCCCGAGGCAGTAGAGCCCTTTCCCATTAGGGCAAATTCGCAGTGGGCCACAACTCGGTTTGGAAAAAAAGAAAAAAAACCCCCCCAAAATTACAAGGGGGGGGCCTTTTTTTTTTGCGTGGTCGCTTGGTCTATCTTGCGAGCGCATTCTATCCTGAGAGCACTGTGAGATGTTAAAAATACCCATTTACCCCCGATTGACTCGCGCAGGACCCAAGCAAGCATGGATAGATAGCGAATAAAGAAGTGTTTTCACACAAAAGCTTGTAGTAATAGATCATAAAAGTGATTGCCATATGTGAATCGTCTCGTTCCAGCGCCAAGGTTAGAACTGCTTTATTATAAAAAAAGGCGCAAATTTAGAGCATTAGTTTGAAACAGCATCGACAACTCGCAAAACCTACGCCCCAAACGAATGCTGAACCTGCCACCCATCTCGGAACGCTCGCTGGTCGATTTTGACCTTTTGCACTCATAGCAAATAGTAAAGCTCAGGTCCGGATTAAAACTCTTGCCATTGTTCATTGGAGAGAAGTGTTCTGTAAAACGTTTTAAAAGAGCCACTTAATGGAAAGAGAATCGCGAGTTTACCGATACATACTTCAACAGGCATACTGTGCTGGCGCCGCTATTACCGAATAAAGTATGGGGTTAGCTCCACAAGGAATTTAGCATATTTAACAGAAGAACGTCATAGCATATCTAAGTCTCGCTTGTGCTTTGGTTGTGCTAGCCAAAGCTAGCGATTCTCATGAGCATCTACACCCCTGAACTAGCCATGCTATGCCTCTAAACTTTCTATGAATAAAAAGCTCGGCGACCCCCTACAGCGGGACTCATATCTCGCGAGCTCCTTTTAAATGGATCGGGAGACGTGCGTTGGGACAACCGTGCCTCCAACAGGATATGAACAAGACAAAGAAGACTTTTTCAAACGCGTTGCCAGGTCTCTTTGCTCCTGAGATCATCAAAGTACTGCGACTGGTTCAGTTAAGGCGGAAGAGAAAAAGAGAGCTAGGCGAAGAATAGGCATGAGTCAGAAGCCATATAGGTAGAATGTGCAGCTTGTGGCATCTCCTAGTAGTAGAAGCAACCCATTTAACATTTTTCTTCCTGAGTGTAAGAAACTTCTGGAGAATCAAACCTACGGAACTGGCGAAGGACTGCACTATAATCCGTGAGCCTCGCGCCAAACAGAGAAGTGCAGCATTTCGGTTTCCGGATGATTATTCAACCAAATAGAGATACATTGAAGCTTAAGGAAAAAATGGCCACGCGCGTTGTCATATCTTAAGAAAGTCCGTATCTCCAAGGAATTAATGAACATGCTTGACTCTGCGGCCAGTGGAGGTGGACACAGGACACCTCTACTCTACGCGCCACACACCGTGAGGTTGCTTGTGCAGGGCGCCAAGCTTGACGATCAAAATTACCAAGCAAATCCCTTTGATTAATAGGAGAGCTTAAACAGCTTGATGCATAATACTACATAGTGGTACCCCCCTGTTTGTACCCTGGATATGACCATGGGCAGGCAGCACTTATCCCTGTTCGTGCCACGAACCTGCTGCGGAGCGTTTGATCCTCTCGCTTCCAAGATGGCTATTCTTAAAAATGTCACCATTGTGCAACTATGACAAGAGGCACCGAGAAGACAATCTTTCTGTCTGACGAATCAATACTCCAACAGAAAATTAGGAACACGGAGAGTCCGTCTACATGGCAAGTGGTAAGAAAGAAGAGAGATATGACGTTCTATATAGAGAGCATGCTGTCGAGAACTACGACCCAGTCATCATCTTGGTTTGATAATAATACATCTACCGCGAGCCTTTCTACTGATGGGTGCTCTTTGTCGGTTAACAACACCACTCCAATATATAAGATGGTTCTTTTTGGTCTTCGGAGTTTAGTGCATGGAATGTCAAATTAATTCAAACGAAATCCGGGTAAGCTGAATGCCACATTCTGGGATTCTTCCAGCAATTCCTCTCTATCGCTGCCCCCCCATTTTTCACCCGTAAAAAGAAGCAATAGAAAGAAGCATATAGAACGAGTTCAAACTCACTTTGACTTGAGGAATGTCTGTATTCCCCTTAAGTGCTTTTCAAATGACTGCTGCATGATATTCATGCCGCTCCTATATCTTCACCCCCACATCCAACAGCAGCCTACAGCCTATTTATTAATGTAACTAGAAAAAAATATACTTTCTCTGCGGCCAGGGAACAAAAGAGTAGGGTTGCAGCAAGGTATCAGCGTTAGACACTGTGTCCATCGATTACAGAGCAAGTAGCGAAGCAGTGCACACGATGATGATCAAGTGGAGTGCTCTCGTGAAGAACACTCCGAGATGGGTCAGTGCAACCGCTAGCCCATGGAAGAAGATGTTCCGCAAGTGGATACTCAAAAAGGTAAGCGGACGGAAGGATTAGCTGTTACAAAGGAACCAGATTGGGAGGCAGCCGCCACATTATAATGTGCCCCGGGAGGAGCGAGAGGGCCGGAAGAAACACTCCCGTGGGCTGAGTTGAGCAACGCCTCGACTGCCGCTGGGATAGGAGCTCAAGTCGCCTGCATGATTCAAATGGTATGGTTATTGGATCTAGGATGAGCTCGCGATCAGTGTGGAGACTGCGTCACTGAGACGGGGGGACCCCAACGAGACGCAAAGGGGGAAAAAAAATCCCCAGCTCTGCAGATCTAGTCCTACCACCAAGTTCAAACAGGTATTCATTGACGGCTCTTTGTTGTTGCAGCAGACGTTCAAACATGAGGAGCATTGAATTCCAGCGAGTCTGGCTGTCGCAAATTAAACGCCTGACTGGCATGTTGTACCTCTGCTGAATGTCAGCAAGGCGTGCCATGGCTGTGTAGGAATGTCTGAAATGGGCCGACACCTTCCTGGACTGCCTGAGAATGTCCTGGAATCCTGGGTATTTCGAGATAAAATGTTGGACTATTTAATTCAGAACATGTGCCATGCAGGGCACATGTGTTAAATTGCCCAGTCTCAGTGCTGCCAACAGATTGCTTCCGTTGTCACACACCACTTTTCCGATCTTCAGTTGGTGTGGGGTCAGCCACCGATCGGCCTGTGACTGCAGAGATGACAGGAGTACAGATCCGGTATGGTTTCTGCTTTCCAGGCACGTCATCCCCAAGACAGCATGACAAGGCGTACCTGGCATGTTGAAATAGCCTAGGGGGAGCTGGGGTGCACAGGTGTGGAGGAGGAGGACCCAGCAGCAGAGG
This sequence comes from Xenopus laevis, assembly GCF_017654675.1. Classification (NCBI taxonomy): domain Eukaryota; kingdom Metazoa; phylum Chordata; class Amphibia; order Anura; family Pipidae; genus Xenopus; species Xenopus laevis. Next base: position 108,465,137 of record NC_054375.1, read on the forward strand.
AGGAGGAAGCAGAGGAAGAAGACGAGGTAGAGAGCGAAGGAGGAGTAGAGGTGGTGGCAGAACCGCGTGCAATCCGTGGCGGTGACACCAACTCAACTCCATAACCAAATTCACCCAGTGGGCAGTGTAGGTGACATACCTGCCCTGACCATGCTTGGAGGACCATGCGTCAGTAGTCATATGGACCTTTGCCCCAACACTAAGTGACAGAGATGCGGTGACTTGGCTCTGGCACATGGTGGTACAGGTGTGGTATTCCCTTCTTTGAAAAAAATTGCGGCTGGGTACCTTACACTGCGGTGTCCCAATTGCTACAAATTTGCGGAAGGCCTCAGAGTCCACCAGCTGGTATGGTAAAAGCTGGCGGGCTAAGAGTGCAGACAAGCCAGCTGTCAGACGCCGGGCAAGGGGGTGACTCGCAGACATTAGCTTTCT